>NC_142801.1:19390652-19660795 GCF_049724085.1 Artemia sp. Qi Xiang Cuo
GCTTGCTGTTTTTTTATTCGTGAAACTTGTTGCAGGTTGATTTTTTCTCTTCGTGAAACATGTACATTGATTTTTTTTTCTCCTCCTGATACCAATTTGTTTCATGGAACATACTGCATGCATATTTTTTCAATCGCGGATTTTTTTTTGTGTGCTGACTGTTTTTTTTGTTCGTGAAACTTGTTACATGTTGATTTTTTTCTCTTTGCGAAACTCGTACACTGATTTTTCTACTCGTGAACCTGATTTTGTTCAAGGAACTTATCACGTGCTGATTTTTTTTTCGTTCGTGAAACTTGTTGTATGTTGCTTTTTTTCTCTTCGTGAAATTTGTACACTGATTTTTTTCCTCGTGAAACTGATTTTGTTCAAGGAACTTGTTGCATGATGGTTTTCTGCGCGTGAAACTTGTTGCATGTTGACTTTTCTTTTTGTGAAACTTGCTCACTGATTTTTTCTTCTTCTCTTGAAGCCAATTTTGTTCATGGAACTTGACCGTGCTGATTTATGCCTGTGGAACTTGTTAAGTGCTGATTTTTCTTCGTGAAACTTGTTGCATGCAGATTTTTTCTCTTTACGAAACTTAAACAATGATTTTTCCCCCCGTTAAACTGATTTTATTCGTGGAACTTGGTGCAGACTGATTTTTTATTCCTGAAACTTGTTTCATGTTTATTTTTTCTCTTCGTGAAACAAATACATTGATTTTTTTTCTACCTAGTGAAACTAATTTTGTTCATGGAACTTATTGTATGCATATTTCATTCTTCGTGATCCATGTTAAATTTTGATTTTTTTCTTCATGTAACTTCTACAATGATTTTCCTCATTGATAAAACTGGTTTTATTCATAGAGCTTGTTGCACGCTGATTTATGCTCGTGAATCTTGTTGAGTGATGATCTTTTGTTCATGAAACGTGTTGCAGTGTGATTTTGTTTATTCTCTTCTCGAAACTTGTATATTGATTTTTCTCTTCGTGAAACTGATTTTATTTGTGGAAGTTGTTGCGTGCTGATTGTTTTTTGTTCATGGAACTTGTTGCTTGTTGTTTTTTATTCGTGAAACTTGTTGCAGGTTGATTTTTTCTCTTCGTGAAATATGTATATTGATTTTTTTCTCCTCCTGAAACTAATTTTGTTCATGGAACATACTGCATGCATATTTTTTGATTGTGGATTTTTTTTGTGCTGACTGTTTTTTTTGTTCGTGAAAGTTGTTGCATGTTGATTTTTTTTTTCTCTTTGCGAAACTCGTACACTGATTTTTCTCCTCGTGAAACTGATTTTGTTCAAGGAACTTGTTGCGTGCTGGTTTTGTTATTGGAACTTTTTGCATATTTTTTTTGGTTCGTGTAACTTGTTGCATGTTGACTTTTCTCATCTAGAAACTTGCACATTGATTTCTCTCCCCTTGAAGCTGATTTTCCCCATGGAACTCGTTGCGCGCTGATTTTTTTGTATGTGTAACGTGTTGCATGCTGGTTTTTCTTCATGAACCTTGTTTCATGTTGATTTTTATCTTTGTGAAACCTATGCATTGATTTTTATCCAAATAAAGCTGGATTTATTCATGGAACTTGTTGTATGTTATTTTTTTTTATTCGTGAAACTTATTGCATGTTGTTTTTTTTTCTTCCTGAATTTTATACATTAATTTTTTATTTTTTCCTCGTGAAAACAATTTGTAGATGGAACATGTTGAGTGTTGATTTTTAGTCACGTAAAAAAAAGTTGAAAAAACTGTAAAAAAAATGGTCACTACAAACTTTATTTTTCTATTAGTAAAAGTCACGACTAACATTTCTATATGATTCTCATTTTGAGTTCAGAAAATTTTAAATGTGATAAATGTGATTTTTTTTATGTTGTAAGTATGTTACATGTCATTCTAAGAGATGTAAAAAAAAGTTGAAAATATATATCATGTTCAAAAAACAAGTGGGGGCCCTGAGGGGGGTTGGAGGGAGGGGGCTGGGTGGAGGGGGGTTAGCAGGGGGTTGGGGAGGGGGGTGGGTTAGGGGAAGGTTTTGGAGGGAGAGGCAAAAAGTTGGGGGGAGGGGGTCCTTGGGGTTGGGGTAGGGGACCTTAAAACGCTGTTCAAATGGTAGTTGTGTATTATACCGAACACAGTTGAGAATCGCCCAAATAAAAAAATAATATGTATCTCTGAATAGGAGTTAGCATTCACTCAGATAGTTTACCATTTTCGTTTCTGTCAACGCCTATAATCATACCATAATGAAGAATCATGTCCAACATTAAAACGTTCATAACAGTTCGATTAACTCATCGTCAGAGTTTTTATACCCGTGTTCAAGGTCAAACATAAAAAAACACGCCTAAATATATTGCTTAACAGACAGAATTTCGTAACTTCATACCAGGAAAAGAATCACCATACCATGAAAACAGCCATGACTTTTAACAGAAAACGTGAAATTTAGTACAAATGCATTGTAGCACGAATTTTTATGGTATGGTGATTCTAATTACATCATAAGAAAACAACCAAAGACATGACTTTTTAAGGCATGGTGATTTCTATCTGTCTGCTACCTTTAATTGATACAGTAATTTGCTACCTGCCCGCTACCTTATATTAATATATGCAAAAAGGATAGGGCCCCGCTACCTTATATTACTACATCACTACTACTCACGATCCAGTGCACCCGATAGGGGTCCACATGGCCTAGAAATTTATGGATGCCATTTTGAAACTGATCAAAGATACAAAATATAGGGCTCAGTTTTTGTGCATCCCCAGTCTATTAGTGTTTTTGTCTTGAGTAATCAAAAATACTCAAAGTGTAGCAACTGAACAAAAGCATGACGAGTCTTAGGGGATCGGAATTTTTTTTTTGATCCATTCACAGGCACAGCTCTTTTCTTCAAGTTTTCTTCCTGTGCATGTTAGACCAAATAGCATGTTTTTCCATCCATGTGCCCTTATTTCTTTCCTAAACATGACATTTTGAATCCTCTTGCCGTCCCAAGATACTCCCTGAATGCTTTAACTAGAACCCTAATTATTCCCAATATTTTAAATATGCACTATTTTCATAGCTTTGGTGAAAATGCTGTCTTTTCATTTACCTGACTATTTCCCCATGAAGGGGTTCAAAATCCCTTTTGGGCTAATAGTTCAAAACTTTTAGGTGGACCAGAAACGTAAATTAAGTACCCCTAAATTTGCTCCCTCAAAACTCAAAACATGAAGGATCCTTGCCTGCTCCCACCCCCAAATAATCCGGAAGTTTCATCTCAATCCCAACTTGTTGTTTCAAAGATGTCACAGATATGGAATTTCATAGCCTGGATCAAAAAGTTTTTTTTTTTCGATTTACCCCTGCCCTCTTCCCATATTCAAATTTGAGGTCCACTCCCTGCTTAACCTTAATTAGATATCAGGTCCTATTGCACCTTAAGGTACAAAACGTTTTGATTGACGGGAAAAACCATATTTTTTCCCTCTCCCCAACACAAAGGCCCCAATTTAAAACTTCCAAATTACACCAGCAGATGGTAGGTACAGGACATTTTTTTTTATTACGATTTTTTTGGAGGGGGGGGGGGGATTAAAAAAGGAGTGCAAGAAACAGACAAATTAAATGAAGGAAGTTTTCACTTTTGAAGAAAGTCAAATATAAAACCTTGAGTTCTCTCCCTGATTCTTGTTCGGGCTTGACTGAACACAGTCGCGGGAGCTCAATTAGCAGATAATCACCCTCACTAGATTGTCCAAGACTCTGCAGAGATTTTATTATAATAAAATTGGGTTATTTTAGACAAAAATCTGCTTTTTGCAGCATTACAGTCCTATACCTTTACAAAATTTCACGTTCCCTGACCTATCTCATATGACCCTTCTTTGAAGAAATAAAGTTTGTGTGCATATGTACGAGATTAACCTACAACCCTATTTTAGTGTTCCAGTTAAGAAAACCCGAAGTCTAAATATTGGATAATTGAGTGTAATTTGATCATAATATGTTTTTCAACCAGCTTAAATATTTTCAACCTGTGGGCAGATTTCAAAATCACTAGACTTTACAAGAGCAAAGCATCTTTTTTATAGGTTTTGCGCTACTTGCGTCATATCTTTAGATTAAAAAAGCTCAAGGTAATTGAAAAAAGTAAATGATTAAAACAACTAAATTTTAGACCTATGTTACTAAAGTGTGTATTATCATTTCCCGAGGAGTAATGAGTATTCCCCCCACCAGGATAAATACCCAAAATAGGGGAGGGCAGTTACCCCCACCCCAATAATTTGGAGAAAAATTATTATATAGCCCATGCCCCTTGACTCTCTTGATGTAGACCCCTCTTTCCAACCCAATAAAAATGCTGGAGCTACGCCCCTGATTATAGTTGAGAATTTGGAATAATCATTCAGAAGGGCCGCAAAGAGATAAGTCGATTTATTCTTCATATTTTTTCAAGCCTTGTAGGGATAAATGGGAGAAAATCAAGAAGTTTTGGCACACATTAACTCTAAGCTAGCAAAATTTGATACCAAAATTAGATACAAAATTGATACTAAAAATTTGATTACGGAAGATTTGAAAGGAATTCGGGTGGAATTTAATACGCTATCCGCTAATATTGAAAATGAAGTTATGATTTTGTCGATTTCTAACGTGGAAATGAAATCTGGTATAGACTGTATACGTAAAGATCTGGCGGAAGCGCAAGAAAGAATTCAAATTTCAGAAACGGACTCCAGAAAAGCGAATCTTATCTTTTATAATTTTGCACCGGAGAAAAAAGGCCCTTCAATAACAGGCGACATTATCCAAGAATTAAACAAAGTGGTATCGGATCTCCAGCTAAGGACCCACGACCTTAAAGATGTATTTAGGCTTAAGTCTTCCAGAGGGGTGCGGCCCGTGCTTACTAAGTTCGCCAACCGATTTTGTCGGGACTACGTACTGCGTTCTTCTCAGCTGTTGAAACGGGTCGACGTAGGAGTAGCGCCAGATTACTCAAAGCAAGAGTTGGATGCAAGAATGATGCTTAAAGGAGCTTTGAAAGAAGTTCGAGTGGTCAATTTGGGGGCATATTTATGAGGCACGGTTTTGCATGTTTCGGGGAAATGTTTGAGTTCAGTGTGACTTCCAGAAAAGTAGAAAAAAGTCTCAAAACAGGTCCACAGGTGATGATTTAGCTATTAACGCCGATAATACCGTTTTATTTAGTGTTTCTGGTTATACCCAAAGTGAACTACCCCTTTTTCCCACTTTGTACCAACTGCATCAAATGGTGCTCTGGTTAGGAAACGCCCAAGACAAATAGAAACTGCAAGAGAAGAAAGATCACGGATGCGTGTTAATTTATTTTTTTTTTTTTTCGGGGGTGATCGTATCGACCCAGTTGTTCTGGAATATCGTGGGAGGACTCATTGGCACGGAAATTAAAAGTTCTAGTTCCCTTTTTAAGAAACCAAAATAATGGAGGGCACCTAGGCCCCCTCCCACGCTCATTTTTCCCCAAAGTCACCCGATCAAAATTTTGAGATAACTATTTTGTTCAGCATGGTCGAAAATAGACAGATAGATAGATAGATATTTATTGCAAAACAATAGCCTCTTTGGGCCATGACAAAAACAAACACAGTTGCATATATATTCAAAACACATGATAATAACATATATAACAATAACTAAAAAAAACCATAGCAAATAAAAATAAAATAACATAACAATTGCAGCATAAAAGCACACATAATACAATAAAACTAACTCACATAATTACACACAATGTCACACACATAATAATAATAATAATAATAATAATAATAATAATCGTGTATTCGAAAGCCTATATAAGTAGTGTCTTCTATAAAGGTTTCACGCCTACAAGCCTGAGGCACGAATATACAGTGCAGTTTGACGCCTAAAAGCCAGAGGCATGAATATACAGTGCAGTTTAACCGGTAAATTGGCTTACCAAGGACAGTGACGTATTACTACGAACGATACACGAGTTACCAGACTGGTTTCTGAGGCAACACCCATTTTTGGGGCCAATTAGAGAGAGCGGATACAGAGGGTACTCCATATATGGTAACTTTATTGGAGGCATGAATATACAGTGCAGTTTAACCGGTACATTGAGTTACCACGGTCATTCAATTATTATCATGACTGGTATATGCCATAGCACACAGGTTTCTGACTCGACAGTCAAGCCGCTCAGATTTCAGTCATAATTCAACTATTATCACGACCGGTATATGCCTTAGCAGACAGGTTTCTGGGCCAACACCCATTTTCTGGTCCAATCAGAGAGATGTGATACAGAGGATATTCCATATACGGTAACTTGATTAGTAATCGGATTCAAATATAAGGAGCCTGAGGCATGAATATACAGTGCAGTTTGACGCCTACAAGCCTGAGGCATGAATATACAGTGCATTTTAACCGATACAGTGGCTTAGCAAGGACAGTGACCTATTACTACGAACGATACATGAGTTACCAGACTGGTTTCTGAGGCAACACCCATTTTTGGGGCCAATCAGAGAGAGCGGTTTAACCGGTAATAGGGCTGTTTAATTAGAATCATAACATATTTTAATAGTACTAAAAACATTTAGCGTGAAGAACAGGTTATTTGTTATAAATTTGAGACAACATCAATCTATGAAAATGGTTAACGATGATAGAATGACATTGTGAGTTGACCTAGCTTTACCTCCCCGATGTGTTCTGTATAATAAACAAGTGGTGTTTGAACAGTGTTGTCAATTTAAAAAGGGTCTAACGTTATAGTATACTAAAAAGTTGATACTAAGACGGGTGTAGATGGCAAGAAAAGAATTTTAATAATGAAATTCAGAACAAACCTTAGAAATCCTTGCAAATCAAGTAGTAAGGTGTATCTGAGTACGAACCATCAAGGATCATAAGCACCAACAACCCTAACCACCAGACACCTCATCCTCCAAAGGTCCCCTATCCCCAAACCCGAAAAGGACCCCCTCCTCTCCATCTTTTTGCCTCCCCCTCCCCATTTTTTTATAGTTTTTTTGTTTTTTTTTAGCTTTTTTTTTTATTTGTTTTTAACATGATATATTTTTTCAACTTTTTTTTACATCTCTTGGAATGACATGTAACAATTAAAAAAAAAAAAAATCACATTTGATATTTTTCAAATTCAAAATGAGAATGATATAGAAATGTTAGTCGCAACTTTTACTATTATAAAAATATTGTTTGTAGTAGTACTTTTTTTATTGGACTAAATTTTTTTTTGACTTCGAAATTATTCAACTTTTTTTTACGTATCTTGAAATGACATGAAATATGCTTATGGCTCTAACAATTGTACTCTATGCTTGCTAAGAGACACGATGCGGCTTTCCCAATGGTAGTCTATGTCCGTTTATCGATACTACCTAGTTTATTGGATTCATTAAATCAGTATTTTTTACACAGTGGAACAATAAACACAACTTATATCTCTAAGAAGTAAAGATGAAGCATTTTAAGAAGGTGTGTTCACATGATAGTGTTATTGTAGCATTGAATGCTGACAAGGAAAAGTATTTAAACTATGAAATAAGCACAAGTGGTAGCACTATCGGAAACGTATGCCTGCAGTGGCATGACAGTAAGGAATTAAATTTCTTAGGAATACCAAAAAATTCAACTCTTATGATGATAGATATACAAGATTAAGGTTTGCTTAGATGTTTGCACTCAAAGAGAATGCCAGCATAAAAATCATAGTTGATGAAGAGGGGCATCTTCTTGCTAGTGCTTGTGGTAACATATTACCCAGTGTTAAACCATATCGTCAGCTTTCGGGTATTAGCATTGAAATGAAAGCAAAGACGAAAAGAAAGGCCTACTCTTCTACTAATATCATAAACCAGTCGGTTTGTATGTCAGACCTTTGTCGGTCTGACAAACAAACCGACAAAGAGAGGCACTGAGATAAGCAAACACCCGTCCAGATACATTTCACTTAGAGTGCGCGCACTCTAAGTAAACAAAGATCAACCCAACTTTTTGGATATCTCTCTCACTATGACTGTGTGTCTGAGCGGGTGTGTTGCCATCTATAATTGATCTTACCTAAATTCAACGAAATAATGCATAGTCATATCTCAATGCCTGTAATTGTTGGTTTGTATGTCTGAATCAATATATTTGCTTGTGTTTTTATCTCTCCCACTCTCTTTGCCTATGTGTCAGGGTGGATGTTTGCTTGTCCAAGTGCCAGTCTTTGTCGGTTTGTATGTCAAAATCCATATATTTATACGTGCTTTTGACTCTCTCACTCTCTTTGCTTATATGTCTGGACGGGTGTTTGCCTATCTCAAAGCCTGTCATTGTTGGTTTGTATTCCTGAATCTATATATGTGCATGTGTTTTTGTCTCTCTCACTCTCTGGACCTATGTGTCTGGGTGGGTGTTTGCTTATCTCAGTGCCTCTCTTTGTCGGTTTGTAAGTAAGAATCCTTACATTTATATGTGTTTTTGTCTCTCTCAATTCCTCTGCCTATGTGTCTCGGTGGGTGTTTGCCTATCTCAATGCCTATCGTTGTTGGTTTGTATATCAGAATCCATATATTTATATGTGTTTTTTGTCCCTCTCACTTCCTCTGCTTATGTGTCTGGGCGGGTGTTTGCAAATCTCAATGCCTGTCTTTGTTGATTTATATGTCAGAATCCTTATATTTATGTGTTTTCGTCTCTCTCACTTCCTCTGCTTATGTGTCTGTGCAGTTGTTTGCCTATCTCAATTCCTCTGCTGATGTGGCTGGGCGGGTGTTTGCCTATCTCAATGCCTGTCATTGTTGATTTGTATGTCAGAATCCATATATTTATATGTGTTTTTGTCCCCCTCACTTCCTCTTCTTATATGTCTGGGCGGGTGTTTGCATATCTCAATGCCTGCCTTTGTTGATTTATATGTCAGAATCCTTACATTTATATGTGTTTTTGTTTCTCTCACTTCCTCTGCTTATGTGTATGGGCGGGTGTTTGCCTATCTCAATGCCTGTCATTGTTGGTTTGTATGTCAGAATCCATATATTTATATGTGTTTTTGTCTCCCTCACTTCCACTGCTTATGTGTCTGGGCGGGTGTTTGCCTATCTCAATGGCTGGGATTGTTGCTTTGTATGTATGAATCTATATATTTGCATGTGTTTTTGTCTCTCTCACTCTCTGGGTCTATGTGTCTTGGGCGGGTGTTTGCTTATCTCAGTGCCTGTCTCTGTCGGTTTGCATGTCTGAATCAATATATTTGCGTGTGTTTTTATCTCTCCCACTCTCCATGCCTATGTTTGTGGGCGGATGTTTGCTTGTCCTTGTGCCTGTCTTTGTCAGTTTGTATGTCAGAATCTATATATTTATATGTGTTTTTGTCACTCTCACTTTCTTTGCTTATGTGTCTGGGCGGGTGTTTGCCTATCTCAATGCCTGTGATTGTTGCTTTGTATGTCTGAATATATATATTTATATGTGTTTTTGTCACTCTCTCTCTCCTTGCCTATGTGTCTGGGTGGATGTTTGCCTATTCAATGCCTGTGATTGTTGCTTTGTATCTCAGAATCCTTACATTTATATGTGTTTTTGTCTCTCTCACTTCCTCTGCTTATGTGTCTGGGCGGGTGTTTGCTTATCTCAATAACTGTCTCTGTCGATTTGTATGCCAGAATCCATAGATTTATCTGTGTTTTTGTCTCACTCACTTCCTCTGCTTATGTGTCTGGGCAGGCGTGTGCCTATCTCAATGCCTGTCTTTGTTGGTTTTTATGTCAGAATCCTTAGATTTATATGTGTTTTTGTCTCTCTCACTTCCTCTGCTTATGTGTCTGGGCGGATGTTTGCCTATCTCAATGCCTGTCTTTGTCGGTTTGTATGTCAGAATCTATATATTTATATGTGTTTTTGTCACTCTCACTCTCTTTGATTATGTGTCTGGGCGGATGTTTGCCTATCTCAATGCCTGTCGTTGTTGGTTTGTATGTCAGAATCCATATATTTATATATGTTTTTGTCACCCTCACTTCCTCTGCTTATGTGTCTGGGTGGGTGTTTGCCTGTCTCAATGCATGTCTCTATCGGTTTGTATGCCTGAATCAATATATTTGCATGTGTTTTTATCTTTCACACTCTCCTTGCCTATGTGTCTGGGTGGATGTTTTCTTCTCCCAGTGCATGTCTTTGTCAGTTTGTATGTCAGAATCCTAACATTTATTTGTGTTTTTTTCTCTCTTAGTTCCTCTGCTTATGTGTCTGGGCCGATGTTTGCCTATCTCAATGCCTGTCGTTGTTGGTTTGTATGTCAGAATCTATATATTTATATGTCTTTTTGTCTCTCACACTTCCTCTGCTTATGTGTCCAGGTGGATGTTTTCTTCTCCCAGTGCATGTCTTTGTCAGTCTGAATGTCAGAATCCTTACATTTATATGTTTTTTTGTCTCTCTCGCTTCCTCTGCTTATGTGTCTGGGCGGGTGTTTGCCTATCTCAATGCCTGTCTTTGTCGGTTTGTATGTCAGAATCCTTACATTTATATGTGTTTTTTGTCTCTCTCACTTTCTCTGCTTATGTGTCTGGGCGGATGTTTGCCTATCTCAATGCTTGTCGTTGTTGGTTTGTATGTCAGAATCCATATATCTATGTGTGTTTTTGTCTCTCTCACTTCCTCGGCTTATGTGTCTGGGCGGATGTTGGCCTATCTCAATGCCTGTCATTGTTGGTTGGTATGTCAGAATCTATTTATTTATATGTGTTTTTGTCTCCCTCACTTCCTTTGTTTATGTGTCTGGGCGGGTGATTGCCTATATCAATGCCTGTCATTGTCGGTTTGTATGTCAGAATCCATATATTTATATGTGTTTTTGTCTCTCTCACTTCCTCTGCTTATGTGTCTTTGCTGGTCTTTGCCAATCTCAATGCCTGTCTTTGTCGGTTTGTATGTCAGAATCTATATATTTATATGTGTTTTGTGTCTCTCACTCTTTTTGCTTTTGTGTTTGGTCAGGTGTTTGCTTCTCTCAATGTCTGTCTTACCTTACCCTAGAAATAATGGGAATATAACAAAGTAATAGATAACATATTTTTAATGAAAAATGACATATATGAAATTAATATAAATATATAGTAGATACATTATTATACATTATTAATATCAATGATCAACTTTGGACATTTTGAATCTGTTTCATAAAATGGTTCACCATGTTCTCCCTTGATACTATAGCCATTGTCTTCTCTTAGTTCGTAATCAGTAGAATAATTATTATTCCATTTTGAGTCATACACAATTTTTACAGGTGTTTCATCGACAGGGTCAATATGTTTTTCGTCTTTGGTATTATTTGGTTCATTGACTGTTGGATCAATGGCAGTAACGTTTGCTGGTACTTTGTTTTTCATCGATTCGTCTTTATATTCCTTAGTGATATTTTCTGCAAATGCCCTTTTTATTTTTCTGGCAATTTTACAGTCTATTATCACATTATTTTTACACAGGTAACAGTTCCGGCACGTAGACAAGATATGGTTTATGATATTAGTAGAAGAGTAGGCCTTTCTTTTCGTCTTTGCTGTCATTTGAATGCTAATACCCGAAAGCTGACGATATGGTTTAACACTGGGCAATATGTTACCACAAGCACTAGCAAGAAGATGCCCCTCTTCATCAACTATTTTTTTTTATGTTGGCATTCTCTTTGAGTGCAATTATCTCCGGAGATCTCAATCTCGCATATCCACCATCATAAGCGTTGAATTATCTGGTACTCCAAAGAAATTTAATTCCTTACTGTCATGACAATGCACGCATACGTTTCCGATAGTGATACCACTTGTACTTATTTCATAGTTTAAATACTTCTCCTTGTCAGCATTCAATGCTACAATAACACTATCATGTGAACATACTTTCTTAAAATGCTTCATCTTCACTTCTTAGAGATATGATTTGTGTTTATTGTTCCACTGTGTAAAAAATACTGATTTAATATATCCAATAAACTAGGTAGTATCGATAAATGGACATAGAGTACCATTGGGAAAGCCGCATCGTGTCTCTTAGCAAGCATAGAGTACAATTGTTAGACCCATAAACATATTTCATGTCATTTTAAGATACGTGAAAATAAGTTGAATAATTTCGAAGTCCAAAAAAAAATTAGTCCAATAAAAAAAAGTCCTACTACAAAACAATATTTTTCTAATAGTAAAAGTTGCGACCAACATTTCTATATCATTCTCATTTTGAATTTGGAAAATATTAAATGTGATTTTTTTTTATTTTTAAGTATGTTACATGTCATTCCAAGAGATGTAAAAAGAAAAGTTGAAAAAATATATCATGTTAAAAAAAATAATAGAAAAAAGTTAAAAGGAAAACTTAAAAAAATATATAAAAATGGGGGGTTGGGGGGCATAAAGTTGGAGGGGAGGGGGCCCCCTTCGAATTTGGGGATATGGGACCTTTGGGGGTTGACGTCTCTGGTGGTTAGGGTCGTTGGTGCTTATGATCCTTGACGGTTCGTACTCACATACACCTTACTACTTGATTTGCAGGGATTTCTAAGGTTTGTTCTGAATTTCACTATTAAAATTCTTTACTTGCCATCTACGTCTCTCTTAGTATCAACTTTTTAGTATACTATAACGTTACACCCTATTTTAAATTGACAACACTGTTCAAACACCACTTGTGTATTATACAGAACACATCGGGGAGGTAAAGCTAGGTCAACTCACAATGTCATTCTATCATCGTTAAGCATTCTCATAGATTGATGTTGTCTCAAATTTATAACAAATAACCTGTTCTTCACGCTAAAGGTTTTTAGTACTATTAAAATATTTTATGATTCTAATTAAACAGCCCTTGTACCGGTTAAACCGTTCTCTCCTATTGGCCCCAAAAATGGGTGTTGCCTCAGAAACCAGTCTGGTAACTCATGTATCGTTCGTAGTAATAGGTCACTGTCCTTGGTAAGCCAATGTACCGGTTAAACTGCTCTGCATATTCATGCCTCAGGCTTGTTAGTGTCAAACCGCACTGTATATTCATGCCTCAGGCTCCTTTTATTTGAATCCGATTACTAATCAAGTTACCGTATATGGAATACCCTCTATATCACCTCTCTCTGATTGGCCCAGAAAATGGGTGTTGGCCCAGAAACCTGTCTGCTAAGGCATATACCGATCGTGATAATTGTTAAATTATGACTGAAATCTGAGCTGCTTGACTGTCGAGTCAGAAACCTGTCTGCTAAGGCATATACCAGTCATGATAATAGTTGAATGACCGTGGTAACTCAATGGACCGGTTAAACTGCACTGTATATTGATGCCTCTAATCAAGTTACCATATATGGAGTACCCTCTGTATCCGCTCTCTCTGATTGGCCCCAAAAATGGGTGTTGCCTCAGAAACCAGTCTGGTAACTCGTGTATCGTTCGTAGTAATAGGTCACTGTCCTCGGTAAGCCAATGTACCGGTTAAACTGCACTGTATATTCATGCCTCAGGCTTGTAGGTGTCAAACTGCACTGTATATTCATGCCTCGGGCTTGTAGGCGTGAAACCTTTATATAAGACACTACTTATATACAGGGCCATATACACTATACATCAAATATAACAGGAAAACAAAAGTAAAACTCCCTTCAGCCTTCATTTTCCAAACCATAACAAATCTTCTTCACAATAGTTCCTTTCTTGTCTTTAGTGCCTGATCCACAAATATACATAATCTACACATGAGGCTAGGTACCGTCAGAGACAACATGCCCCGAAGTGAAAAATTACTTTTCCCAAAAATACCCTCCCTCAAATCAGTAAGCCCTTGGCACCGGCACAGAAAATGGTCCAGATTTTCCTTTTCAATATTAAAAATGCGACACGTGTACCTAGACGCCGGGAACCCCTTACCTCTTTCAAATACTTTACTCCTCCATCTTAAAGGCAAACAGTTGGCCCGCAGCTGGAATCAATATTACAAATACTTACTTGGTAAATTAAATTTAAAGTAAATCTCCGGGCCAAACACCTTTTTCACTTCCTTATAAACACTTAATGTCTCGGATCTCTCAATTTCATTCCCCCATGTCTGTATCTCCTGATCTTCTAATCTTTGTTTAACTATTCATATTATATCAATCTGACTATTAGCGGGGCCTCTACCATCATTCCATGTATATGACAATCCTAATCTATCTAATAAGGATTTAACCCTAAACGGCCAAGACCTCTTACGCCCTGAAGCAAGTAGCTCTTCATAGGCCTCTCTATTAAGTTTACCTCGGGGTACTTGCACTAACTTCATCCAAAATATAACTACCTGATCTAGCCTATGTTTACGGAGCGAAAATTTTGAGATAACTATTTTGTTCAGCATGGTCGAAAATATGATAACTATGTCTTTTAGGATGACTTAATCCCCCAAAGTCCCCGGGGGGAGGGCTGAAAGTTATGAACTTTACCCAATTTTAACATATAGTATTGGTTATTGAGAAGTATACAGACGTTTTCAGGGCGATTTTTTTCTGGTAGTGTAGGGGGGGATGGTTCGGGGGTTATGTGGGAGGATCTTTACATGGAGGAAGTTTTTATGTGGGAAGGGACATTGCTATGAAGGGGGTTCTGGATTTCCCAGCATTATTTAAAAAAAGATCAGGAATTAAATTTAAAAAACAAGTTTTTCAACTGAAAGTAAGGAGCAACATCAAAACTTAAAACGAACAGAAAATATTACGTTTATGATTGGGCTTCCCCTAGTCAATACCTCGTTCTTTAAGCCAAATATTTTTTAGTACTTTCATAAGAGCTATTTATTCTAATTAACGGCCTTTGTGATTAAGGGGTCATTTTTAAAGAATTGGAACAAAATTCGAACTTAAGCATAAAGAGCGAGGTATTGACTAGGGGGTGAACCCCCTAATATACGTATTAAAAATATATTAATATAGAAATTCATTACGTAAGTTAATTTGTAAGTTACGTATGTTTATTACTAATTAAAATGTTCGTAAATAAAATTAAACAACGTTCGAGAAAGTCATTTAAGCAAATAAAAGTAAAATTAATATAAAAATTTGGTTTTGATTATTCATGTACGGTGAACCAAAATCAAAACCTGCATTAATTCAAAAAAGTTCAAAAATTAAATAAAAAAACAAGTTTTTTTAACTGAAAGTAAGGAGCGACGATAGTTGTAAGAGTATATAAGATTCTAATTACACATGCAATTACACAAGAACCGTACAAGAAAAACCCAGGCCTGTGACATTAGAGTTACACGTGTACATTTTAAAAAGCTGGCATGGTAACAACCAGACCGGTTTTTGAGGCAACACTCATTTTTTAGGAGCCAATCAGAGACAGCGATGGTTGCTCAATATACGATAACTTGATTGATGATTGGAATTGAATAAAAGGAATGTTTTTTTTGGCAATTGGCATTTTTGTCTGATAACAGGTACTATTCATTGCGATCATAGCTCTAAAAAAAAGGGTTTAGCATTTGCGAATACTTCGATGTGTTCGGTATGATAGAAAGGGGTGTTTTGAACAGGGTAGTCAGTTTAAAATAGAGTCTAACGAGGGCTTGTTATCATCCCACTAGTAAATTATAATTTCAGGGGGACATAGCCCCCCTCCCCCAACAATACAAACCCTAAAATAGTAAAAGTATACTCGCTAGAAAACGCAAAGTACGCTCTTTTTTCTATTATGTCAACAAAAACCCTCTCTCCCTGCTCTGTAGAAATAGTTATTTCGTTCAAAAATGTCCTTTTTCCCCTTATCAAAAATCTTTTTCCCGTCTAACTAAAGGCATCGTTGTTTGTAATTACAGAAAGGGTCCTCTTTGGAAAAACAAGCTTCGCACGCTTGTGTTATCTCAGAGATTAATGTTACACGTGTTTGCGTAATTCAAGACACGTTGACAAAGAGTTTTTTTTGTCAAATTAAACGAGAGATATTCTATTTTCAATTGTATTCCATGATTAAGAGGATTTTTTAATAGCATGGAAAAGAACGACTTCTGAATGCCTCGCTGTTTAAGTTAAGAGGGGAAACCAAGACCAGAGGAGTTTTTGAGATTTTTCATCGGTCAGAGATGCAATAATGGTACTGTTTCTTATAGCATGGAAAAGAACAACTTTTGAATGCCTCGCTGTTTAAGTTAAGAGGTGAAACCAAGACCAGAAAATTTTTTTAAGATTTGTAAATGGTCAGATATGCAACACTGCTACACTTTTTAAATAGCATGGAAAAGAACTACATTTGAATGCCTCGCTGTTTCAGTTAGAGGTGAAATCAAGACCAGAGGAATTTTTTAGATTTTTCATTGGTCAGAGATGCAACAATGGTACACATTTTTCAATAACATGGAAAAGAGCGGCTTTTGAATGCCTTGCTGTTTAATTTAAGAGGTGAAACCAAACCAGAAGATTTTTTTAGATTTTTCATAGGTCAGAGATGCAATACTGGGACTTTTTTTTAATAGAGTGGTAAAGAATGGCTTTTGAATGTCTCGCTGTTTAAGTTAAGAGGTGAAACCAAGACCAGAGTAAATTTTGAGATTTTTCATTGGTCAGAGATGCAGCAAAATTACATTTTTTTAATAACATTGAAAAGAACGACTAATGAATGCCATTCGGTTTAAGTTAAGAGGTGAATTCAAGACCAGGGGAATGTTGTTGATTTTTAATTTGTCAGAGATGCAACAATGGTACACTTTTTTTAATAGCATGGAAAAGAACGGCTTTTGAATGCCTCGCTGTTTAAGTTAAGAGGTGAAATCAAGACAAGAGGAATTTTTGAGATTTTTCATTGGTCAGAGATGCAACAATGGTACTATTTTTTAATAGAATGGAAAAGAACGACTTATTTTCATTGGTCAGAGATTCAATAATGGTACATTTTTTTTAATAGTATGGAAAAGAACGATTATTGAATGCCTCGGTGTTTAAGTTAAGAGGTGAAATCAAGACCAGAGGAGTTTTTGAGATTTTTCATTCGTCAGAGATGCAACAATGGTACATTTTTTTAATTGAATAGAAAAGAATGACTATTGAATGCATTTTTGTTTATTTTAATAGTTTAAACAAATACCATAGTGTTATTTGTGATTTTCCATTGGTAAGAGATGCAGCAATTTTACACACTTTTAAAATCATTGAAAAAAACAACTATTGAATGAATCACTGTTACAATTAAGATTTGAAAACAAGACCAGAGGATTTTTTGATATTCTTCATTGGTCAGAGATGCAACAATGTTACACTTTTTTAATAGTATTTAAAAGAACGAATATTGAACACAGAGACAAAACACACATAGAGACGACACACATATAGAGACAACACAAGCACAGAGACGACACACACACACACAGAGATAGTACAGACACAGAGACCAGACACACACAGAGATTACACACACATAGAGACGACATATGCACAGAGACGATACACACACAGAGAGACAACACACACACACAGAGATGACACACATACAGAGACGACACACACAGAGAGACGACACACTCACAGAAACAACACACACACAGACACAAACCAAACACACACACACAAAACACACACACACAGAGACAAAAAACTACCACAGACACAACACACACACAGAGAGAAAACACACACACACAGAGAAGACACACACACACAGCCACAAAACACACATAGAGACAACACACACACAGACACGACACACACACAGAGACAACATACACAGAGAGACGAGAGACACACAGAAATGACAAACACACATAGAAACGACACACACAAAGAGATGACACACACACAGAAACGAAACACACATAGAGACGACACAGGCATAGAGACAACAAACACACAGAGACGACACACACACACAGAGACGACAAACACACAGAGACGACATACTCAAAGTGACGACTTACACATAGAGACGACACACGCACAGAGACGACAAACACACAGAGACGACACACATAGAGGGACAACACACACACAGAGAGACGACACACACACAGAGACGACACACACAAAGAAATGACACACATAGATAAGAAATATACAGAGAGACAACACACGCACAGAGCCGACTCACACACAGAGAGGACAAACACACAGAGACGACAGACACAAAGAGACGACTCACACAGAGAGAGGACAAACACGCAGAAACGACACACACACACACAGAGAAGACACACAAATAGAGACGATACACACACAGAGACGACACACACATAGAGACGAAACACACACAGAGACGACACATACACAGAGACGACACACACGCACACAGACACGACAAACATACAGAGAAGACACAAAAACAGAGACGACACATTCACATAGAGACGACACACACACAAAGACAACAAACACAGAGACAACACACGCACAGAGACGACACACACACACAGACAAAAAGCACAGAGACAACACGCAACAGAGACGACATACACAAAGATACGAAACACACATAGAGACGAGACACACATAGATACGACACACGCACAGAGACGAAACACACACCGGGACGACACGAAACACCCACACACAGACGACACACGCACAGAGAGACCACAAACGCAAACAGACGAAACACACACATAGAGATGACACATAAACACAGAGACGAGACACACATAGAGACGACACATGCACAGGGACGATACACACACAGAGACAACACACACACAGAGACGACATTCACAAAGAGACGACACACGCACAGAGAGAATACACACAAACAGAGACTACACGCACGCACACAGAGACGACACAGACACACAGAGAGAAGACACACACGGAGAGTAGACACACACAAACCTACGATACACACATACACATACGGAACACACATTGATACAGAACTTGCATAGATACGATGCACACACAGAGACAACATACAAAGTGAGATGTGACACACACACAGAACTGGAAAAAACACATAGAGAAGACACACACAAAGATATGACACACACACAGATCCCACACACAAACACAGAGAGAAGATACACGCATAGAGACAACACACAGACAGACAACACCAACACACAGATGACAAACACACACAGACACGAAACACAAACTGATACAACACAGACATATTTACGAATCACAAAAAAAGACGAAAAGAACACGCATACGAAACACGAACAGAGACGAATCACATACAGAGATGACACACACACAGAGACAACAAACACACAGAGACGCAACACACGTAAGGCCAAATACGAAACACACACAGATACAACACATGCACACAGAAGAAACACACATAGAGACCACTCACACACAGAGACGAAAAACACACAGAGACGACAGACACAAAGACTCGACTCACACACAGAGAGGACAAACACACACAGAAACGACACACACACACAAAGAGACGACACACACATAGATACAACCCAGACACAGAGACGACAGACAAACAGAGACAAAACACACACTGAGACGACACATACACAGAGGTGACACACACGCACACAGAGACGACAAACATACAGAAAAGACACAAAAACAGAGACGACACACCCACTTAGATGACACACACATAGAGACGACACACGCACAGACACGACACACAAACAGAGTCATAGTGAGAGAGATATCCAAAAAGTTGGGTTGATCTAGGTTTATTTAGAGGTGCGCGTCACTCTAGTTGAACCAATGTTAACCCAACTTTTTGGATATTTCTCACACTATGACTCTGTGGGTGTGTCGTGTCTGTGCGTGTGTCGTCTCTATGTGTGTGTCATCTCTGTGGGTGTGTCGTCTCTGTTTTTGTGTCTTTTCTGTATGTTTGTCGTCTCTGTGTGCGTGTGTGTCGCCTCTATGTCTGTGTCGTCTCTTTGTCTGTGTCGTCTCTGTGTCTGTGTTGTCCCTGTGTGTCTGTGTCGTCTGTGTGTGTGTGTGTCGTTTCTGTGTGTTTGTCCTCTCTGTGTGTGAGTCATCTCTTTGTGTCTGTCGTCTCTATGTGTTTGTCCTCTCTGTTTGTGACTCGGCTCTATGTGTGTGTCGTCTCTGTGCGTGTGTCGTCTCTTTGTATGTTTCGTATCTGTGTGTGTCGTCTCCTTGTGTGTGTTGTCTCTGTGTGTTTTTTGTCTCTCTCTGTGTGTGTGTTGTCCCTCTATGTGTGTCGTCTCTGTGTGTTTGTCGTCTCTGTGCGTGTGTCGTCTCTATGTGTAAGTCGTCTCTTTTTGTGTGTTATCTCTGTGTGTTTGTCGTCTGTGCTTGTGTGTCGTGCCTGCGCGGGTGTATTCTCTGTGTGTGTGTCGTCTATGTGTGTGTGCGTCGTCTCTGTGTGTGCTGTCTCTTTGTGTGTGTCGTCTCTATGTGTGTTTTGTATCTCTGTGTGTGTCGTCTCTGTGGGTGTGTCGTCTCTGTTTTTGTGTCTTCTCTGTATGTTTGTCGTCTGTGTGTGTATGTGTGTGTGTGTGTCAGCTCTGTGTATGTGTCGTCTCTGTGTGTGTTTCGTCTCTGTGTGTCTGTCGTCTCAGTGTGTGTGTTGTCTCTCTGTGTGTGCCGTCTGTCTGTGCTTGTCTCGTTTCTGTTTATTTGTACTCTATGTGTGTGTGTTGTCCCTCTGCGTGTCTCATCTCTGTGTGTTTCTCCTCTCTGTGTGTGAGTGGAATTTGTGTGTGTGTCGTCTCTGTGCGTGTGTTGTCTCTTTGTGTGCTTCGTATCTGTGTGTGTGTCGTCTCTTTGTATGTGTTGTCTCTGTGTGTCTGTCGTCTCTGTGTGTGTGTCGTGTCTCTATGCGTGTCGTCTCTGTGTGTTTGTCGTCTCTGTGTGTGTGTCGTCTCTATGTGTTAGTCGTCACTTTGAGTGTGTCGTCTCTGTGTGTGTATCGTCTCTCTTTGTGTGTGTCCTCTCTGTGTGGGTATTGTCTCTGTGTGTGTGTGTTGTCTCTATGTGTGTGTCGTCTCTATGTGTGTGTGTTTAGTATCTGTGTGTGTGTGTCGTCTCTTTGTGTGTGTCGTCTCTATGTGTGTTTGTCTTTTCTGTGTGTTTGTCTCGTCTCTTTGTGTGTGGTCTCTCTGTGTGTGTATCGTCTCTGTGTGTGTGTCGTCTCTATGGGTGTTTCGTCTCTGTTTGTGTGTGTCATCTCTGTGTGTGTGTGTCGTCTGTGCGCGTGTGTCGTCTCTGTGTGTGTTTGTGTCGTCTCTGTTTGTGTGTTTCGTCTCTGTGCGTGTGTCGTCTCTGTGAGTGTGTCTTCACTATGTGTGTGTCGTCTCTGTGTGTTTGTTGTCTCTGTGTGTGTATCGTCCCTGTGCATGTGTCGTATCTATGTGTGTTTCGTCTCTGTGTGTGTGTGTCATCTCTATGTGTGTGTCGTCTCTGTATGTGTGTGTCGCGTCTATGTGCATGTGTCTTCTCTCTGGGTGTTATATTCTGTATGTATGTATCGTCCCTGTGTGGGTGTCGTCTCTGTGTGTGTATTGTCTCTGTGCGTGTGTCGTCTCTATGCGTGTTTCGTCTATTTGTGTGTGTCGTCTCTGTTGCGTGTTGTCTCTGTGCGTTGTGTCTTTGTTTGTGTGTAGTCTCCGTCTGTGTATCGTCTCCGTGTGTGCATTCTTTGTGTGTGTGTGTCGTCTCTATGTGGGTGTGTATTCTCTGTGTTTGTGTTTTCTCTGAATGTTTCTTGCATGGGATTGTGGGTAACGTCTCTGTATGTGTAGTCTCTGTTCGTTTTTAGTCTCTGTGTGTGTGTCGCCTCTGTATCTTTATTGTGTCTGTGTGTGTGTCGTTTCTGTGTGTTTGTCCTCTCTGTGTGTGAGTCGTCTCTTTGTGTCTAGCGTCTCTGTGTGTTTGTCCTCTCTGTTTTTGTGTCGGCTCTGTGTGTGTGTGTCGTCTCTGTGTGTGTGTCGTATCTGTGTTTGTTTGTCGTCTGTCTGTGTGTTTGTAGTCTCTGTATGTGTGTCGTCTGTGTGTGTTTGTAGTCTCCGTGCGTATGTCGTGTCTAAGTGTTACTTTTCTATTTGTATGTGTCGTCTCTGTGTGTGTGTGTCGTCTCTGTGTGTGTGACGTGTCTGTGTGGGTGTGGTCTCTCTGTGTGTGTGTCGCCTCTGTGCATGTATCGTCTCTATGTGTGTTTCGTCTCTGTGTTTGTGTCGTCTCTTTGTGTGTGTCTTCTCTTTGTGTGTTTGTCGTTTCTGTGTGTGTGTCTCGTCTCTCTGTGTGTATTGTCTCTGTGTGTGTTTCGTCTTTGTGAGTGTGTGGTCTCGATATGTGTTTCATCTTTGTATGTGTGTCATCTCGGTGTGTGTGTGTCGTCTCTGTGTGTGTGTTTCGTCTCTGTACGGGTGTCTTCTCTCTGTGTGTGTGTGGTTTCTGTGTGTGTCTCTCGTCTCTCTGTGTGTGTTGTCTCTGCGTGTGTGTGTATCGTCTCTGTGCGTGTGTCGTCTCTATGTTTGTTTCGTCTCTGTATGTGTGTCATCTCTGTGTGTGTGTGTCGTCTCTCTGTGTATGTGTCGTCTGCGTGCGTGTGTCTTCTCTGTGTGAGTGTGTCGTCTCTGTGTGTGTGTGTGTCGTCTCTGTGCGTGTGTCGTCGCTATGTGTGTGTCGTCTCTGTGTGTGTGCTGTCTCTGTGTGTGTATCGTCTCTGTGCGTGTGTCGTCTCTATGTGTGTTTCGTCTCTGTGTGTGTGTCATCTGTGTGTGTGTGTCGTGTCTGTGTCTGTGTGTGTGTCGTCTCTGTGCGTGTGTGGTCGCTATTTGTTTGTCGTCTCTGTATGTGTGTTGTCTCTGTATTCAATAGTCGTTCTTTTCCATGCTATTAAAAAAGTGTACCATTGTTGCATCTCTGACCAATGAAAAATCTCAAAAATTTCTCTGCTCTTGGTTTCACCTCTTAACTGAAACAGCGAGGCATTCAATTGTCGTTCTTTTTCATATTATTAAAAAAGTATACCATAGTTGCATCTCTGACCAATGAAAAATTGCAAAAATTCCTCTCGTCTTGATTTCACCTCTTAACTTAAACAGCGAGGAATTCAATAGTCGTTCTTTTCCATGCTATTAAAAAAATGTACTATTGTTGCATCTCTGACCAATGAAAAATTTCAAAAATTCCACTGATCTTGATTTCACCTCTTAACTTAAAAAACGATATATTCATAAGTCGTTAATTTACATGCTATTAAAAACAATGTGTAGTTATTGCATATATGACGAATTAAAATTCTAAAAAATTCATCTGATCTTGATTTCACCTCTTAACTTAAGCAGCGAGGCATTCAATAGTCGTTCTTTTCCATTCTATTAAAAAAAAGTACCATTGTTGCATCTCTGACCGATGAAAAATCTCAAAAACTCCTCTGGTCTTGGTTTCACCTCTTAACTTAAACAACGAGGCACTCAAAAGTCGTTCTTTTCCATGTTATTGTAAATAGTACCATTGTTGCATCTCTGACCAATGAAAAATCTCAAAAATTCCTCTGGTCTTGATTTCACCTCTTAACTTAAACAGCGAGGCATTCAATAGTCGTTCTTTTCCATTCTATTAAAAAAGTGTACCATTGTTGCATCTCTGACCAATGGAAAATCTAAAAAAATCCTCTGGTCTTGATTTCACCTCTTAACTTAAACAGCAAGGCATTCAAAAGTCATTCTTTTCCATGCTATTGAAAAACAGTACTATTATTGGATCTCTGACCGATGAAAAATCTCATAAACTCCTCTGGTATTGATTTCACCTCTTAACTTAAACAGCGAGGCATTCAATAGTCATTCTTTTCCATGCTATTAAAAAAAAGTGTACCATTGTTGCATCTCTGACCAATGAAAAATCTAAAAAAAATTTCTGGTCTTGATTTCACCTCTTAACTTTAAAAGAGAGGCATTCAATAGTCGTTCTTTTACATGCTATTAAAAAAGTGTACCATTGTTGCATCTCTGACCATTGAAAAATCTAAGAATTTCCTCTGGTCTTGGTATCACCTCTTAACTTAAACAGCGAGGCATTCAATAGTCGTTCTTTTCATGCTATTAAGAAAGTGTACCATTGTTGCATCTCTGACCAATGAAAAATCTCAAAAATTCCTGAGGTCTTGATTTCACTTCTTAACTTAAACAGCGAGGCATTCAAAAGTCGTTCTTTTCCATGCTATTAAAAACAGTACCATTATTGCATCTCTGACCGATGAAAAATCTCAAAAATTCTTCTGGGTTGTTTTCACCTCTTAAATTAAACAGCAAGGCATTCAAAAGCCGTTTTTTACAACTTATTGAAAAAAGTGTATCATTGTTGCATCTCTGACCAATGAAAAATCTCAAACTTTCCTCTGGTCTTGATTTCACCTCAATGGAAAATCTCAAAAATTCCTCTGGTCTTGTTTTTACCTCTTAACTTAAACAGCGAGGCATTCAATAGTCGTTCTTTTCCATGCTATTAAAAAAGTGTACCATTGTTGCATCTCTGACCCATGAAAAATCTAAAAAAATCCTCTGGTCTTGGTTTCACCTCTTAACATAAACAGTGAGGCATTCAAAAGTCGTTCTTTTCCATGCTATTAAAAAACAGTACAGTTATTGCATCTCTGACCGATGAAAAATCTCAAAAATTCCTCAGGTCTTGATTTCACCTTTTTACTTAAACAGCAAGGCATTCAAAAGTCGTTTTTTTCCATGCTATTAAAAAATCCTCTTAATCGTGGAATATAATTGAAAATAGAATAGCTCTCGTTTAATTTGACAAAAAAAAAAACTTTTTGTCAACGTGTCTTGAATTACGCAAACACATGTTACATTAATCTCTGAGATACCACAAGCTTGCGGAGCTTGTTTTTCCACAGAAAACCCTTTCTGTAATTATAAACACAGATTCCTTTAGTTATACCGGAAAAAAGATTTTTGATAAGGGTAAAAGGGACATTTTGAACAAAATAACTATGTCTACAGAGCAGGGGGAGAGGGTTTTTGTTTACATAATAGAAAAAAGAGCGTACTTTGCGTTTTCTAGCGAGTATACTTTTACTATTGTAGGGTTTGTATTGTTGGGGGAGGGGGGGCTATGTCCCCCTGAAATTTGAATTTACTAGTGGGATGATAACAAGCCCTCGTTAGACTCTATTTTAAACTGACAACCCTGTTCAAAACACCACTTGTGTATTATACCGAACACATCGAAGTATTCGCAAATGCTAAACCCTTTTCTTTTTTTTTAGAGCTATGATCGCAATGAATGGTACTTGTAATCAGACAAAAATGCCGATTGCCAAAAAAACCATTGCTTTTATTCAAATCCAATCACCAATCAAGTTATCGTATATTGAGCAACCATCCCTGTCTCTGACTGGCTCCTTCGAAATGAGTGTTGCCTCAAAAACCGGTCTGGTTGTTACCATGCTAGCTTTTTAAACTATCCACATCTAACTCTAATGTCACAGGCCTGGGTTTTTCTTGTACGGTTCTTGTGTAATTGCATGTGTAATTAGAATCTTATATACTCTTACAACTGACGTTAAAACTTAAAACGAACAGAAATTATTCAGTATATAAAAGGGACTGTCCCCTCCTCAACGCCTCGCTCCTTACGCTAAAGTTTGACTTTACCACAACTCTATTTTTTTAAACAATAAAAACTTTAGCGTAAAGAGCGAGGCGTTGAGGAGGGGACATCCCCTTTCATATACGGAATAATTTCTGTTCGTTTTAAGTTTTAACGTCACTCCTTACTTTCAGTTAAAAAAATTTGTTTTTTTCATTTAATTACTAGTAAATTCCAAAGCCATGCATATAAGGATTGGAGATTCAAGCTATAAGGGACTTTTAGGGACTAAAGCGCGCTCTTTATTATTGGTAATCAAACAGTTCGTGGTAACGAACTGTGAGTAAGGAGCGACCCGGCTCAATAGTAACCGAAACACTAAAAACGGATACATCAAAATAATTGTATTTTTATGCTGATTTTAAATATATAGGTTTCATCAAGTTTAATCTTACCTATCAAAAGTTACGAGCCTGAGAAAATTTGCCTTATTTTCAAGAAAAGGGTGAACACCCCCTAAAAGTAATAGCATCTTAATGAAAATCACACCATTAGATTCAGCGTACTAGATAACCCTACTTTAGAGGCATCAAACTTTTATCTGCAAAAATGTGGAATTTTGTATTTTTTGCCAGAAGAAAGATCACGGATGCGTGTTTATTTGTTTGTTTATTTTTTGTTTTTTTTTTCCCAGGGATGATCGTATCGACTCAGTGGTCCTAGAATGTCGCGATATGACTCATTCGAACGGACTTTAAAGTTCTATTGCCCTTTTTAAGTGGCCAAAAATTGAAGGGCAACTAGGCCCCCTCCCTCGTATATTTGTTTTCCAAAGTCCATGGATCAAAATTTTGAGATAGCCATTTTGTTCAGCATAATCTAAAAATCTACTAACTATGTCTTTGAGGACGACTTAATTCCCCACAGTCCCCGGAGGTCGGGCTGCAAGCTATGAACTTTGCCCATTGTTTACATATAGTATTATGAAGCATACAGACGTTTTCAGAGGAGGTTTTTTTCTGGTGGGGGTGTCGGGGGGAGGGGTTTAGGTGGCAGAATCTTTCCATGGAGTAATTTTTCATGGGAAGAGAATTTCCAGCATAAGTTGAATTTCCCAGCATTATTTAAAGAACAATCAGGAATAAAAAAAACAAACAAGTTTTTCAACTGAAAGTAAGGAGCAGCATTAAAACTTAAAACGAACAGAAAATATTATGTATATAGGGGGGGGGGGGGCTGCCTCTCCTCAATAGATCATTCTTACGGTAATTTTCTTATAACGTTTAAAAGAGATTATTATTCTAATAAAACAGCCTTTGTGACTCAGGAGTCCTTTCAGAGAAAAACCTTGTTGTCAAAAAAAAGAAAAAAAATATTATTATTGGTTAGTCAAAAAAGGTTATTATTAGTTAAAAAAAGTAAAATTAAATGCGAATTTCCTTTTATTTATTCATGTATGATGAGCCAAATTCAAAGCCTACATTAATTCAAAAACGTTCAGAAATTAAATAAAAAAAAACAAGTTTTTTTTAACTGAAAGTAAGGAGCGATATTAAGACTTAAAACGAACAGAAATTATTCCGTATATTAAAGGGGCTGTCCCCTCCTCAATGCATCGTTCTTTACGCTAAAGTTTGTCTCTTTCTCACAAATCTACTTTTTAAAACAATAAAGAACTTTAGCGTGAAGAGTGAGGCGTTGAGCAGGGGACAGCCCCTTTCATATAAGGAATAATTTCTGTTCGTTTTAAATCTTAATGTTGCTCCTTACTTTCAGTTACAAAAACTTGTTGTTTTATTTAATTCCTGCACCTGGAACTCACTCTTTACTTAGTTTTTTTTCAGCAAATAAGAGAAAGGTCTATAGAGGGCTGTAGCTCCTCAGAAGGTTCAAAATTACTTTCGGAAGCGTTCTTAACAAAAATATGGAGGGGGGATTTTGTTGAATGGTTAGTCGTTTTTACGAACCGAGATCGAAGTGTCGGTAAAATTACTAGTATTGTAGTAAAATTTTTGTAAAATTGACGAAATTGCAGTAAAATGTAGCTAAAATAGGAAAATTCTAGTCAGCTAGTCAAATAACTTGCAGGGGGGTGGAGGTAGGAACATGCCACTCTTTCTTTCGTAATTACTCTGATCGCTAATCTATCTAATTTTCCGCTTTAACCTTTTATAAGAAAATCATCTTGTCGAAGTGAGTCCAGGGAAGTATGAAGAGAGTAGGGTTTTGGGACTCTCTAAATTTCAATGCTTTTTGGTCCCCCCCCCCCCCCTATTGTTACCTTTTTTCTTGAAAATTGTCGGTTTTTTCATTTTTAGGTTCCTCTCCTGCAGAATATGATCTTCTCTTTATCAACAAAATTCTTTGTACGCGCCTGTCTTAAGTCGTACAGAGTCTCTTGCCAGGCTGGGCCAATGATGCCAGTAGAAGTGGCTACATATACCAAAATACGGCGCGTAAATTGTCAAAAAATTGTCACTAAGTTTTCACCCGGATTATATTAGTTGGGTCAATCCCAAACTTTAACCTAAAAATTTGCCAAAAAGGTACCTGTTTCAGACTGCTACCGTTTTCTACATCGTTATCACTCGAAATACACGATAAAAAACTACTTGAATACGTCTTCTTTGACGCCTCTTTCGGAACATTGTTAACGATATATTTTTGTTTTCCCATTGTAAAACTTCACCATGTTAAAACTAATGAATTAAATTTCTTTAATGTCTGAAAAAAGGAATCTTACTACTAGCCAACTATGGAGAACGTGGTTGGAATGCAATATTCTATTTTACGTAATGATTTGTCGATGAGTAGATTAACACGGAAATTATAACCAGCAAAGTAAATATCAATGAAAAAGATGAAATTAAAAGATGATATCTTTTGAAAGAGACGAATGCTGGGGGAGTCCCACATGAACCGTAGAAGGACCCTTCGACTCAAAAGAAGGCCTTAAAACAAGGCCATGTGATTTATAACCCACGTTCGCAAGGTTCGCACATAGGCAACCCTATTAAAAACAGCAGCAATATCCAAAGGGTCTTGACTTACTTGACTTAAGGCTCCTACCGAGGGTTTGGCGTAGAGAACGAAGAGACTAGGCGCCTCCAGGTTGACCTATCGCTTGCCAGAATCGCAGCTTCTTCCACCGGGATGTGGGCTTGGGTGAGGAATTCATCGGCTTTGTCTTTCCACCTAGTGGGTGGGCTTCCTCTGGGTCGCTTCCATCCGTTTAGGGTGGTGTCGAAGTCAAATATGACCCGTGCTGGGGCGTCGCGTGGCACGCGAAGGAGGTGGCCGTACCAGCAAACAGTACGCTGGGCGAGCTGCGTCGAGAAAGGAGTTTGAGCCGTACGTCACAGGAGAGTCTGGTTGCTAACGAAGTCAGTCCAGTGAAGTCTTTCGATTCTTCGGAGATGTTTTGTTTGAGCGACATCGACGGCGCTGAGGATAGATTTTGCAGCGGGTCACGTCTCCGCTCCATACGGCAGGACGGTGCTGACTGACACATTGTAAATGCGCATTTTGGTAAAGCGGCTTATGTTTGGCTTTCGCCAGATGCTGCTAAGCCTCCCAACAAGTGCAGAAGCTTTGGCAATTCGAGATGTAAGCTCTTTTATGATCAAGCCATCATTCGACAGAATAGATCCCAGGTAAGTGAAGTCTTCAACCCCATCTACTCGGTTGCTTCCGATGTTGACTTCCTTTACAGAAGAACGGGACGTGGGGGGCTCAAGGAGTATAAACTTGGTTTTCTGCCAGTTGATATTCAGTCCAACTTTCGAGGCTTCTTCTGAGAGCACCTGGAGAGTTTTGGTGATCTTTTCGACGGTGCTCGCAACTAGCGCTATGTCGTCGGCGAAGTCAGCATCATAGAGTAGCCGGTCTCCGAACTGAAGACAGAACTGAAAGCGATTCGTCGTGCTGGTCATAACATGGTCTATGACGCAGTTGAAAAGCTCGGGAGCGGCGGCGCAACCTTGCCGGACGCAAGTCTTCACCGAGAATGTGGAACTGTGTCTTCCATTGACTTGCACGCAGCTTTCCGTATCATCGTACAGCTTTTCAAAGAGTGAGCAATATTTCTTGGGTATACCCGTAGTTCTTAGTATCAGCCAAAGTGAACGGCGATCAGCAGAATCAAAGGTAGCCTTAAGGTCCACGAATGCGATATACGCTTTTTAGTGGAACTCTTGGGTCTTCTCTATCAACTGGTGCATAGTGACAATTTGCTCCGTCGTCGACCTGCCGTGCATGAACCTGGCTTGCTGGACTCTTCTCTTTCTACGCAAAAAGGTGGAACACCTGTCCAGGAGTGACATGGCAAAGAGTTTACCAGGAATGGAGAGAAGCGTGATCCCACGATAGTTGGAGCAGATTTGACGACTGCCCTTACGTTTCCAGAGCGGCAATATGATGCCAGCAAGCCAGTCATTCGGTATGCTTTCCGTCGTCCATACAGCTGAGAAGATTAGCTGGAGCCACAGAATCATCGCTGCACCCCCGTACTTGAGGAGTTCTGCAGAAATACCACAGACGCCGGGGGCTCGATTATTATTTAACCGTTTTACAGCATTTTGGATCTCAAAGGTGGTAAATAGTTGTGATACGAGGTCAGAAGTAGCCTCGGGTGTGGTCATTGCTGCTTGAATCAGATCTGGGTCGGAATGATCAACTGCCTAGGCGATCAGAAGTGTTGGGAAGTGACTACTCCAGGCGGAGAATTGGCCTGCATCGTCATCCAGCATGCTGCCGTCAGCAGACAAAACACGGCTCACGGTGGAAGTCTTCCCTTCCGTCAGCTCGCGGAGGTGTTCGTACAGGGAGCAGTCGTCTCCTTTTCTTGAAGCATCTTCAAGATCGCTGGCTTTCTTGTCGACAAAGGTCTTCCTATCACTGTGCAGTAGGCTATTGCGCAGGCCATTGAGTCGTCTGTACTCTGGCATATTCTTTGCTAAGCGGACCTTCCGGTGCAGCTCGATTACAGACAGAGTCTCCTGGGATATCCAGGGTTTATTCTTGTGTCTCTTGCAGCCAATGATACTGCCAGCAGAATCGAGTATATTATCTTTGAAAGACTTCCAGGCTACTTCAGGGTCGTCCAGAACTTGGAGGCAGCTAAACCGGTTAGAGATATCGAGAGCATACTTCTGTTGCATCTCAGATGTAGCCAGACTACTCAGATCGAGCTTCGGAGGGCGTCTTTCTTGTCCTTGTGCTCTCAGGTGTAGCCTGAGTGTGGCGACTACCATCCTATGGTATGGGTTTCCAAGCTCGGCCGACCTAAAAGTCCGGCAATTTCTTATTGACGAGCGCCAGCGACCCGAGATCATAACATAATCGATCATCTTCTCTGTCTGGCCGTCGTTACTATTCCAAGTGTATTTGTGTATGTCTCATCTCTGAAAGAGCGTGTTTGATATGACCAGATTATGCATATTGCAGAGCTGGAGGAGTCTTTGTCCGTTGTCATTCAGTGAATCTGGACTCACAGGGCCGAGAAAACTTCTCCACACGCCCTCCCTGTCATTTACCGTCGTGTTAAGGTCTCCCAGAAGAGTGACGATGTCGTGGGGTGGGACTCTAGACAGGGTCGCTGAGAGCTCCGCATAGAACTGATCCTTCAATTCCGCAGGACTCGGATTGGTGGGAGCATAGCATACAATAACTGTCCACTTTCTAAGCTTGTGCTGAAGCTGAGCCATCAGTATTCAATCTAAAATTTGTTTACAGGAGAAAAAGTATCTCTTGACTCTGGCGTTCAGCACGAGGCCTACACCATTTATCTTGCTTTTAGGGTCGCCAGACCAGATCAGGTGATATCCTTCACCAATATCCTCGGACTCTCTTCCGACAAGGCGGGTTTCCGTAAGACTAACCACAGCTATATTGAATCGTTTTAGCTCATAGGCAAGCATTGATTTAGCTCCAGGAAAGTTGAGTGTGAGTACGTTCCAGGTGGCGAGTCGTATTCCACCTTCGTCAATAAGGCTCATTCGATGGTCTACACCATGTGAATCGTGCCAGGGGTTTTGGGGACTGTGCCAAGTGTGGCAGAATTGTGCCTAGCGTGGTGAAACCTTGCGGTATACTTGGCGTTCCTAGGTCCACACCAGGTGGCCGGAAGTGAGCACCCCCTCGGCAACATCAGTAGCAAAATACATTCGAATAAGTCTTGTATTCCCGTCTGAACGATGTCAATACAGAATAAACTTGCAATACCTGTAATAACTTATGCGAATTCATTTCATATCCCCAGAATTTTCACAATCTCAGAATTATATAACCGAAAAACTGTATTTTTATTGGAGGTAGACGGATGGGTTCATACACCCTGGGTATCGCATTGTAGATAAAGACAAAAAGTGTAAAAACTTACTTTTTGAAAGCATTAGACGCCTAAGGATAAATTTTCAATTATCTCCCTGAAATTGTGTGTGCGAAAATTGATGTGCAAAAAGTACGACCGAAAAAATATGGGCACAGTCTTCTATTTTAGGATCCTGTCGTGAGAAAACTGTCAAAACGTCCCGTATTCCCAAGGTCTAAAGAAAAAATAGAGCAACTGTTAAAACGCTTAAATCGATATATTTAAGGAAAGATGCTCTGCTGCTGAACATTCAATACCGCAACTTTGCTCTCAAAAAGGCCAAAGCATGTCGTTTATTTAGCCATGCAGAGCGAGACAAACAACTACATTCTACTCTATTTATTTCAAATAAGTATTTTTTTTCCATTTTTTTATAAATTTTTATAGCTAAAATTCACGAATTTTAATGTTAATTTTTGATTCCGTTCGTTAAGCCCCCACATTGACATTTATGGTCTACCCTACAATTTAAAAAAAATATTTACATATACATCATCAATTTTTGACATGGTTTTCAAGCGGCTTCCCACTCCGCCCCATACAACAATTTATACGTTTAGGTGTGCAGCACAGCTTACTTACAAATTAGTTTTTTGGGTTCAATATTATGTTAAGTTAGAGCTAAAATTCTATACATGTTTTTTTTTAGAAATACAAGCTGCTGTAATCCAATTTATTCGTTACTTATATATATATATATATATATATATATATATATATATATATATATATATATATATATATATATATATATATATATATATATATATATATATATATATATATATATATATATATATATATATATATATATATATATATGTATATATATACATATATATATATGTTATATATATATATATATATATATATATATATATATATATATATATATATATATATATATATATATATATATATATATATATATATATATATATATATATATATATATATATATATATATATATATATATATATATATATATATATATATATATATATATATAGTACCGGGAGTCCGGCGTATTTGCCTCTGGGTCGCGGCACTCGGCTGGCTTCTATACATGAATTCTCGCTGTCGCTTGTCTTCTAAACACAGACAATTTGAGCTTTTTTATGCTTTTTGATGCTTTATTTGAATTTTTCTCGTCATTAAAAGTCAAACCATGTGCATCTTTTTTAAAAAATCTTAATTTTTGAGCAACTATTAATTTTTGAGCAACTATAGCTTTCAGAAATTAGCCTACAATGACCAAGTTTTTTTTATATTTTTTTTAGCTGTTAAAAAAATGAAAACGAATCAAACTGAAAATCATTTGAATCTTCAGAATATCCTTAACACGTTGTTAATCAGAGGCAACGCTATAGCGTTGCCAATAGTAATGGCCATATGGCTCCAATGTTTTATTGTTATTATTATTATTTTTCTTTTTTTCCATTATTTTTTTTTGCACTTCATATGGAAGGGGTCGTCGTAGAAACTTCAAAAAGGGCTCATTTAAATGGAAATAGAGAGTTCTAGTGCCCTTTTTAAGGGTCAAAAGTGATCACAGGGCAACTAGCCCCCCCCCCACCCACGCACATCATTCCCCCAAACTCATCCAATCAAAATTTTGAGATGGCCATTTTGTTCAGCGTAGTTGATTTCCAAATAGAAAATGTATTTTTGAGGAGGGCACTCCCCGACAACCCTCAGGGCAAGGGTTTTAATTTATACCCTGGGGGCATATAAGGTTTTTATAGAAGGCTTTGTCGTAGAAACTTCGAAACAGGCTCATTCGATTGGAAATTCAAATGGCTAGTGCCCTTTTTAATAGTCGAAAGTGATTGGAGGGCAACTATTCCCCCCCCCCCACGCCGATCATTTCCCCAAACACATCCAATCAAAATTTTGATATAGCCATTTTGTTCAGCGTAGTTGATTTCCACATAGAAAATGTGTTTTTGAGGAGGACACTCCCCCACATCCCTCAGGGTAAGGGTTTTAAGTTATGCCGTGGGGGCATACAAGGTTTTTATAGAAGAAGTTGTCGTAAAAACTTCAAAAAAGCCTCGTTCGATTGGAAATTCAAAGGGTTAGTGCCCTTTTTAACATTCGAAAGTGATTGGAGAGGAACTATCCCCCCCACGCCCATCATTCCCCCAAACACATCCAATGAAAATTTTGAGATAGCCATTTTGTTCAGCATAGTTGATTTTCAGATAGAAAATATGTTTTTTAGGACACTCCCCGACAAACCTCAAGGCATGGGTTTTAAGTTATACCCTGGGGGCATATAAGGTTTTTTTTAGAAGGCGTTGTCGTAGAAACTTCGAAAAAGGCTCATTCGATTGGAAATTCAAAGGGTTAGTGCCCTTTTTAATATTAGAAAGTGATTTGAGGACAACTAACCCACCTCTCACGCCCACATTTCCCCCAAATACATCCAATCACAATTTTGAAATAGCCATTCTGTTCAACGTAGTTTTAAGTTCTGAAAATTAGTTCTTTTAGGATGACAACTCCCCCACAGCCCTCAGGGCAAGGGTTGTAAGTTATGCCCTGGGGGCATATAAGGTTTTTTATAGACAAAGTTGTCGTAGAAACTTCAGAAAAGGCTCCTTCGATTGGAAATTTAAATGGCTGGCTCCTTTTTTAATAGTCGAAAGTGATTCTAAGGCAACTGTCACCCCTTCCACGCCCACCATTTCCCCAAACACATCCAATCAAAATTTTGACACAGCCATTTTGTTCAACGTAGTTGAATGTTCTGGAAATTATATGTTTGAGCAGGACACTCTCCCCACAGTTTTCAAGGACAAGGGTTATAAGTTATGCCCTGGGGGTATATATGGTTCTTATGGAAGGAATGCTCGTATAAACTTCAGAGAAGGCTCATTTGATTGGAAATTCAAAGTTCTAGTTCACTTTTTAAGCGTCAAAAGATATTGGAGGGCAGCCAGCTCCCCCCCCCAACCCTTTTTTCCCAATTGAGTCCAATAAAAATTTTAAGATAGCTATTTTGTTAAACATACTTCAAAGATCATATAAAAAAAATTCTTGTGTCGACACAACCCACCAGGGCCCGGGGGCAGGCGTTGTAAGTTATGCCCTGGGGGCATATATGGGTCTTATGGAAAGGATACTCGTATAAACTTCAGTGTGGTCTAATCTGAATTTAAATTGAAAGTTATAGTTAACTTTTTAAGAGTCTACATAGTTTGGAGGTAATATAGCCCCACCCCCCTCCACGACCTTCTTCCCTGCAGACCATCTAATATAAACTTTGCGATAACTTTTTTAAAATAGTTCAAATAAAAAATAAATAAAAATCCGGGGTCGACACAGCCCCCCAGGGCCCGAGGTCAGTTGGTGTAAGTTATGCCCTGGGGGAATATATGGTTTTTATCAAAAGAGATTGGAGGGCAACTAGCCCCCCCCCCCCGCCCCTTTTTCCCCAAATTTATACAAAAAAAATTTTGAGATAGTCATTAAGTTGAAAATTTCTCAAAAGCCACATACCAAAAACTCAGGTGTCATCACAACCCCCCAGGGCCCGGGGGCAGGCGTTTTAAGTTACGCCCTAAGGCATATATTGTTCGTATGAAAGGATGCTCGTATAAACTTCAGAGAGGGCTCCTTTGATTGGATATTGAAAGTTCGAGCTCACTTTCTAACAGTCAAAAGAGATCCGAGGGCAGCTAGACCCCCCCCCCACACACTGTCTTTTTGAAAACCCATCTGATGAAAATTTTGAGATATATACATCTTGTTGAAAATAGTTCAAAGGTCGGATAAGAAAAAATCTGGTGTCAATAGAACCACCCAGGGCACAGGCGAAGGCGTTCTAAGTTATGCCCTAAGGGTTCTTATGAAAGGGATGCTCGTATAAACTTCATAGAGGGCTCATTTGATTGGAAATTGAAAGTTCTAGTTCAATTTTTAAGAGTCAAGAGAGTTAAACTAGCCCTCCCCCACGCTTTTTTCCCCCAAACCCGTCCGATACAAATTTTGAGATAGCCAGTGTTTTGAAAATTGTTCAAAAATTAGATAACAAAAACGCCCCCCAGAGCCCGGGGGATAGGCGTTGTAAGTGTTGTCCTTGGGGCGTATATGGTTCTTATGAAAGGGATGCCTTTATAAACTTCAGAGGGGGCTCATTTGATTGGAAATTGAAAGTTCTATTTCAATTTTTAAGAGTCAAAAGATATCTAAGGGCAACTAGTCCCCCCCCACACACCCTTTTTTCCCCAAGCCCATCTGATAAAAATTTTATAATAGCCATTTCATTAAAATAGTTCAAAGGTCAGATAAGAAAAATCCTGTGTCGACGGAACCCGCCAGGGCCCGGAGGCAGGCGTTATGAGTAATGCTCTACGGGCATATATAGTTCTTATGGAAGGGATGCTTGTATAAACTTCGGAGAGGGCTCATTGGATTTGAAATTAAAAAGTTCTTGTTCACTTTTTAAGAGTAAAAGAATCGGAGGGCAACTAGGCCCCCCCCCTCCTTCACGCACTAAATACATCAGATGACTGTTTCTCAGTCATCTGATGTATTTCTCAGATGTATTTCTCAGAATCTCAGGTGACTGTTTTGTTAAAAATAGCTCAACCATCTGATATTAAAACCCAGGGTCGACACAACCCCCCAGGGCCCAGGGATAGGCGTTGTACTTTATACTCTGGTGATATATATAGTTCTTATAGAAGGGATATTCGTATAAACTTCAGAGAGGGCTGATTTGATTGAAAATAGAAAGTTCTAGTTCACTTTTAAAGAGTCAAAAGAGACCAAAGCTTAATCTAGTCCCCCCACGCCCTTTTCCCCAAACCCATCCGATAAAATTTTTGAGATAGCAATTTTGTTAAAAATAGTTCAAACATCAGATAATAAAAACTCCGAGGGTGACACAAACCCATTTTTTCACTTTGATATTGTTACTTTGATATCAGTTTTGATACTTTGATGAATATTTGATTTTTTTTTTTTTAAGTTTGATTTTGAAATAATAAATTTTTAAAAACTTGAAATTTTTTGCAATCAAAAACGAACAAAAATTAATTAAAATAAAATTTCAAAAAATAAGTTTTTCAAAGAAAAGTAAAGGCTATTTTAAACATAAGCTCAGCATATAAAAACACATTTTAAAATTCAAACTCCAAACGACCAGAAATTACTATTAAAGAATAAATGAAACCCAAAAAGAACAGAAATTAAATAAACAATCATAGCAAAAACATACAAGTAATAATATAAATGAATAAATAGATCTTAAAGCGAGTAATGCTTAGATTGAATTTGAAAATCAAGCTTAAACCGAAAAAAAATATTTTACTATTGAAGTATAAATGAAACTAAAAACGAACAGAAATTACATAAACAAACAATGCAAACTAGCATACAATAGATATTAATGTAAATATTAATGTATTAACAGATTATGAACAAAGAGTTTTGGCTGTGACCTCCTTCTCTCACTGTAAAAGTCTAAAACCTACTGCGGCATTGGAGCTTTACTGAAAACAATATGCGTCTTGGAACAGTCTTGGAAAGTATGAACAACATCAAATTGAATATTTGATGTATAGTGATATTCATTGTTAAAAGATCCATCAGTTCAAGAATTTATTTAACTGTAATTGTATTTTTATTTTCAATACTGTAAGAACTGGAAAAGAAAATATTTGTAATATAATCCGTTTTCAGCGAAGCGCCAATGACGCAGAAGGCTTTTGGTTTTTATTTACAGTTAGGAAAGGAGGCAGTATCCAAACACTTGTTTGTAGGGAAACTATATTCGTCTTTAACAACTTTAAAAAGAGCTAATAAATTAAACTGAATATTTGATGTATAATGATATTAATTGCTGAAGGCTCATCAGTTCAAAACGTTACTATAATTTTAATGTTTATTTTCAATATTAAGTACAAAAGACAATATTTGTCATAAAATTGGTTTTCAGTAAAGCACCAATGACGCAGTAGGTTTTTAGACTTTTACAGTGATAGAAGGAGGTCATACCCAAACTCTTGTTTGTGGTGATTTTTGTTCGTTTCAAGCTTGATTTGCATATTCAATTTAAGTTTCACTCGTTTTAAGATTGTATCAGCTGATTTGTATCTGCTGAGCTTAAGTTTAAAATGGCCTTTACTTTTCTTTGAAAAACTTATTTTTCGGAATTTTTTTTAATTAATAAAAACAAAGTCGAGACTTGAATCTATAAGAATGTATAATTGTTTGAACAAGAAAATTTCTCCCCCAAAATAGAAAATTTTCTGAATAGTGGCGTTTAGTCGAAAATATTTTTAACACAACCTTAAATATAAAATAACTTTTATCTCACCAAACGATAGATCGCTCTTTTCTGAATTAAATCATGTATTTAAAATCTATACAACTAATATTTTTAACCAGGAAAAAAAAACAGATACCTCGTTCTGCGATCGCATGCGCGAATTTGGTTTCCACAGCAATAAAAAAAAGCGGAGCATCTTACATATCGGCTTTTAGTTGCATAAAGTACTTAGCCATTAAAGGCTAATTTCTCCTTTATAGGATAAAATTGTCAAGTTCTACATTTGTATGAGCATGTGCACCCTGATATTCGTTTTAAGCACCTTAGATTAACCGGAATCCATACTCAAACCAACTACGGCTGATGTGAGAAAACCCCCTTCCTTTTTTTGAACGGTAGCGAGCCTTGGTGGCGAAGCCGCGTGAACGTGTGGTGCAGAGGTGACTAAGGCTGATTCAAGATACTATTTTCTTTAATTCCCAGCATAGTAGGGGCCAATGATCCAATCTTTTAGATAGGGTCAACGACCACTGATATAGCAGACGGTAACTGTCATGATCAGCTGAAAGTAAGGTTTGGATGACTGCATTAGCAGTTTAATATCAAAACAAATAAAAAATCAAATATTAAAACTGAACATAAAACGGTGGCTCAAATCTCTTTTTCTTCTTCATCTTCGTTTTCGACTCGTTCTGATTCACATCGAGAAAATAGGCATTTTTGGGAGTCAGCTCCATACTTGCATGCGCTGTCACAGAAACCTATTTTGGAGCATTTGCAGCGGGAGCCGCACCTCGTCTTGTCACAGTTGCAAAAAGAAAGCGATGCTTGCCCATGCAGCATCGCAGAAACTAGGTCTGGCTTCAGTTCATGATCTTCAATTCTCCAGCCCATATAAGTAGCCTGAGGTAAATCAATACGGGGCTTGTGGCTTTGGATCCACATCAGCAACTGGAACATGCACCTTTCAAATGAAGCAGAAATGACATATCAGTTGGTGGTAAACGCTGAAAATCCTCAAATATTGGGTACAAATGTACTCGAAGATCATTCAGACTATTGAGGTTAGATTCACTTCTGACATACACTGTAACCACTAACTGCTTACAGACGTTGACTAAACCATCACTTTCCACAGATGATGGCTTCTCCGCAAGGGCTCAAACTTCCTCACCTAAAGACCCCAACAAATTTTCTGAAGAATTCGCAGCTCAAAAAAAGGCGGACCTTTCCAATTCCATACAGAAAGCTTGTAGTGTCACATCCACTCTAGCTGTAGACAAGCGGCAAGACGTTGCGAAACGTCGTTCCTAGTTTTTGTGCTGCCGTATGAACAGGTATGCAGTAGGACCGAAACTTAACCCAGAGCTGCTTGAGGCCAAGACTAGCAAGATACTGGAAGTAGTATGCAGCTAGTAAGACGATATCAGTATCGTTTGCTTGTATTACCACAAGTGTGCTTTTTCATCTTGCGGCAACTGTTGTGCAGTATAACACCCGAGTGTCTGCTTCCTCGGGGTCAGAAGAGAGATCGTCATCAACGGAGCTTCCATGGGGCGAAAGGGTAACAGCTCTATGTCGACTCTTGAAACCTCCAGCGAGATGAACCGTCAGACAGGTTGAAATTGTGTACTCGCTGACCTCGAATAGAACTTTCAAGAGTCGACCTTTTGCTGAGCAAATACTGAGAATCCTGTCCCAGAGTGTTGCAACGGTGCTGGAGGAAGTGAACAGGCTGGAAATATTTCCTATAGGATATCTTCTTCTTTCTTGACAGTCAGATGCTTCTTTGAGGTTGAACGAATATTCATCACGGGTTCTATCGTCACTAAGACCGTCATACCTGTTACCAACCAAATGGGTAGACTGACAAGCTTCGGGTATGTTCCTAAGAATCCCATCGTAAACTCTTATTCCAAAATCTGCCACCGTCTCATTTTTTTCTGGTCGATAACACCTTATGACACTCATGACATCAACTATATAATCAAATCGAGGAGAGTCTTCAAAAATCGTATGTGGAATCATTTTTGGTTATGACTGCAAGCCAGACTGTTGCAGAACGTAGTTCAAGGCTGTTGACTTTGTACCAGTACTTAGCGGAGGCTCGCTACGACTTGATGATAATACTGCAAGTGAGGCCGGATTTGGCTGTAGCTCGTACTTCATAAGCCCCGAGAGGGACAAGTTCGTGTTGAATTTGCAAAAAGTAGAGCTCGTTTAAGCAGCTCAGTTTCCCCAAAATCTTTTTTTTGTGGCTGTTTTATTTTTCCTTTTTTGGAAACAGAGGCGAAAGTTTGCACTATGTCAAATTTTACTTTCGTGGATGTCTCTTCAAGATACGAGCTCATGGCTTTGAAGTTAGTGTTTCGGAAGTTCAGCAGACTATTTGCTACGGCTTCTGGAGCTGTATCTTCTGTCATAAGGTTGTGTTGATCTGTTCTCGTCGTCTTGAATGGGTTTCTGAACAACTCTACCAAGTCCATAACCCAATTTCTGCCTTTTATTGTCAGATTCGTAAACGAAGTGTTATCTTCATGATGCTCTATTGCTTCGTCTTCCATATTCAGGTTTGCTTTCAGCGTTCTAGAGACTGCTGCGAGAAAGGGGAGAGTAGCCAGATATCGATCCCTGGCATTTTTATTCGTTGTCGCACCAACGATACCAGAAACTCCTCGATGACCGTTGATGTCAAGATTCACGGTCGACTCTAAAACCAGATCGTATGCAATGCTGCAAAACGGCTCGGTTGTTTTCCTAACAACAAAATTGCCAATTACAAACTCTCTGTGAAGTCCTGGCACGTTTTCAAGCAGGCGCAGCATTTCTTCTAGGTAGTTAAGCGCAGCTGCGGCGTATTTATGGTTTCCAGATGCGAAGAAAATCGGAATCATCTCTTTTGTGGCGTTTAAGTGTGATCCCTTGTCCGCAGCTCTTTCAGCATAAAGATAGTCGTTTCTGGTACGGATAAGATCTAAATAGCTGATCCAGGGGCTATGATTCCTTATGGTAGATCTGGACTCTTTGTACTTCGAGAAAAGCGAGGCAATGCTGCCCAACGCATCTCCTATCTGTGTACATGCTTCAGAACTAGTTGTACCAAGATGGTGTACCTCACGCAAGACAACTGACACCCCTTAAAATCGTTGTTGCCGGAATCCTTACGTTTAGCTATATCAAATAAATATCCTAAATCCTTTCCTTTTATGATGTAGTTTTAAGTATTTTATGCAATAGTCAGTGATCCAAGTCTCGCTATCGTTCAAAAAAGGGAAGGGGTGGCTCACATCAGCCGCAGTTGATTTGAGTACGGATTCCGGGGTACTCTAAGGTGCTTAAAATGAATATCGGGGTGTACGTGCTCGTACTAATGTAAAACTTGACGATTTTAGCCTATAAAGGAGAAATTAGCCTTTTATTACTAAGTAATTTATGCAAATAAAACCCGATATGTATGACGCTCGGCTTTTTTTATTGCTGTGAAAACCAAATTCGAGCATGAGATCGCAGAACGAGGCACCTGTTGTTTTATTTTTCCTGGTTAAAAATATTAGTTGTATAGAATAGAGCCGTTTTTTCACTCTTCAAGGTGCTAAGATCTTACATCTTTTGTCAGAAAACGCTTAAAAGTGAAATCGTTGAACTAAGATCTTACATCTTTTGTTATTTTTATGCAAACATCTTTCATCATTATGCTCTGATCAGCGGTCTGAGAACAATGATGAGTATATCATCAAAGTTCTCTCATCATTATTCTATATGGCAGAAAGATGACGTCTTTCACGCTTTTTGCTAACATCAGTAAGCTGTAAGATCTTAGAACAGATGAGTTGAAAAAACGATAATCTTTGCAGAAAGACGAAAGATCTTAGATGTAAGATCTTAGTGCCAAGAACGGGCCTAATGTAAACACATGATTTAATTCAGAAAATAGCGATGCATCGTTTGCTGAGATAAAAATTATAGGTTGTGCTGAAAATATTTCGAGTAAAACGTCACTATTCAGAAAATTGTCTTTTTGAGGGGGAAAATTTCTTGTTCAAATGGTTATATATTCTTGTAGATTCAAGTCTCGACTTTGTTTTTATTAACAACGTGTAAAGGATATCCTGACGGTGCGAATGATGTGCAGTTTGATTCCTTTTAATTTTTTTTTTCAACAGCTAAATAAATTAAAAAAAAAAAACTTGGTCATTGTAACGTAATTTCTGAAAGCTATGACGTTATTTAGAAAAAAAAAATAGTTGCTCGAGAATTAAGACCTTTTGGAAAAGAGGCATATGGTTTGACTTGTAATGTCGAACAGAATTCAAATAAAGCAAAAAAAAAATATACTTATGCAGGCAAAAATTTCAGAAGAACCAAAAAACAAAGAATAAGTATATTAAAAAACTTTGTTTTCAAAATTAAATAGGAGTTAGCTAAAAAAATTAAGGTTGTGGGAAAAAAATAAAAATACCAGGTGAAAGTGATCGTTCTTGAAGTTCAGAATATGTCAAGTTTACAAAGTTGTCCGGTACTCATTTGATATACCCACTCTTTTATATATCTCAAACTGAAGACTCGATGAAAAACCCATTTTGACGGGATGATGCAAGACACCGCTGTACAGAAATACAATCTATAGCGTGGTTTTAATTGCGTATACGATATTTAGAGTGTTTTTTTTTGGGGTGGGGGAGTTGGTTAGGTTAAGTTACGTATTTGATATATGCTAAACTTCCCCCCCCCCTAACGTGCAAATATATAGCCCAAATTTGTTCCTAAAGTATTATATAGTCATCCTATTTTATTTTATTTCATTAGCATTAACCAAACTAGCAGTATATAAAAGAGTGGGTATATCAAAGGAGTACCAGTTTTCCGTTTATTTTATCGTGTAAAAAAAAATCAAGTAAAAAAATGATCGTGTAAATATCGTGTAAAAAAAAAAGAAAAATCAAAAGTGGTATGACGTCGTTATAGGCTGAAAATGAATTTCTAGGCTATAATGACAATGTTCTACACGCGTGCGAACTTCTGCAACCCGATATTCGTTATCAGTGCCCCCGATTACCCTGAAATCCACCCTCAAATCAACCGCGGCTGAAGTGAGCCACCTCCTCTCTTTTTTTGAACGATAGCGACCCTTGGATCACTGACTACTTGTTATTATGAAAGACATATGGCAGAACATTTGTTTCTTTTAATTGTTCAGGTAGTGGGACAAAAACTTCTTCTTTTGCTTCGGCTTGTCTTTTGTCATTATGAAAGACCTAGCGCTGAACCTTTGTTTCTTTCAATTGCTCAGGTGGAGGGACAAAAAATTCTTTTTCTTCCAACGATTTATCTAGTCCAGGTTTTTGATTTTCAAAGGTATGGTAGGCATTAATGACCTTATTCATGTCAAAATCCAAAACCTATGAATCCCCGCTATCATTTTCAATTTGTTTGGTTCGTTTTACCTCGGCTTGTCTTTCGTCGTTATGCAATAGATATAGCCGAACCTTTTTATTAACAAAGGTATGGTAGGCAGTGATGATCAAAAAAGAAATATCACTCTTACAATACGACGTTTCGGTGGTAGTTGTCAGGGCTTCCTTTCACACATCGTTATATGTTCTTCGTTCATTTTCATGTGGTAGCAGAACTGTTAAGCTACGTTGTCTTTTCACACGAGGAAATGCAACGTATAATATTCCATGATTAAAAACTGGAGTACTAAGGTCGGCGCCAACAAATTCAAAAATTTACCCTTGCGACTTATGTAAAATCATGGCAAGTGCGTGTCGATTTGGAAATTGATGTCGTTGAACATACAGTATGGTTCGAACTGCTGCTACTACCACTATTATCACAACTTCGAAGTGGAATAATAATAATCATAATAATTGAAAGCTTCCCTCATTAGACACTCCCAAAAAGTTTCAATTTCCTTAAAGTCCTTTCTTGTGGTTTATTCCCATCCCATTGGGAGACGATATGCTTTTCGGTCTATGTATATGATATATATATATATATATATATATATATATATATATATATATATATATATATATATATATATATATATATATATATATATATATATATATATATATATATATATATATATATATATATATATATATATATATATATATATATATATATATATATATATATATATATATATATATATATATATATATATATATATATACATATATAGCGTATAGAATGATGGACACTGCATAAGCCTGGACTTCTTATTGCTTATTTTAACAAATTTGTAATTGCTAGCCTATTTTTACAGAAGATCCGCTAACTCTTGGTTCCTCTGCTTAGACAAGATAATGCCAATTTAATTATTAATGTCCAACATTTATTTACGATGTTAAGGTTATAGCGGTTAAGTCATCTCTCAACTGTGGGTACAACCGTTAGATCTAAAAGACTTGATTATCATCATAATTAAAAATATAATTTCAAATATGAATTTGAATTTCCCCGTTCTGGTTGAAGTGTAAATTCGCACAGAATTATTCAAATACCGTTTGATTTTTTTGCTTGTTGTGTATGGGAAAAACGATAGGAAATGAAAACCATATATCTGATAGTTTAATACCAAAAATAGATATTTGTGGAAGCAATATGACATCTAGTTTATTTATGTATGTAAAGGAATAATATTAATTATAAAGTTTTGAAGTTTCGATTTGATATTGAATATTTTTTCAAGACGAGACGCGGTATGAAATTTATTAGACAACCTTGAAAAATAGACCATAAATTATTACATTACCGTATTTTAAGTTTATTGAACTTGACTCAGATCGAAGCTAATAATTTATAACTTATTGATTTTTTTACTATACAAAATAAAGTTGGGTTTTCGGATGCGTTTTAAAAGATCGTCAGGTAAGGGACATAAGGGGTCTTGGGCCTGTCCCTCTCAAATCCTATATTTCATATGATTCCTTTCAATTAGAGTTATCAAATAAGTATTAGGTTTCTATTACTGCCCCCTCCCGAAAAAAATATCTGTGTACGTGTCTGCTTAAGGTTTCCGAGTTCCGAACTCAAAGTCGATCAAATCAATTAAGTCAATTAACTACAAATCGAGTTTTCTGGATATTTTTTTTTTTTCAACTGATTTTTAAGGGATATTGCTTCACGTCCCTGCTTGAATAATTCGGTTTCGGTTCAAAATCGGTACAAAGGAACTCAGACAGAGAGACGCCTTATTTTATTAGCTATACAGAAGCCACTGGCGGATCCAGGGAAGGGACGAGGGGGCCCTCCCCCCTGAACATAGTCTAAAGTAGTGTAATTTCCTAAACTAACGAAAGTTTGCGTTAATTCAACTTGCTCCTAACGCAAGTTTATTAGATAAACCTATTTTGCCCCCCCCCCTAAAAAAATCCTGGATCTACCACCGACAGAAGCACCAAAACTTTTGCCTGGCTTGTGAAACCAATTGGCGGAAATTACCTTACGTTGCTGGTCAAGCCCGTATCCAGGATATTTGTTTGGGGGGGGGGGGAGGTAAAAAAAACTTCAAAAATACAAATAAAAAATCCGTTTATTTGTATTTTGTTACTTTTTCCGAGTCTGAAAAAATATTGAGGGTGGGTTCAAACTCGGTATTCACCCCCTGAATACGGCCTTCCTACTGATCCAAAAAACATTAAAGTCAATCATTTTAATTCTGTGCTCAGAAGTTTAAGGTTTATTTGTTAATCAAGCACGCAAGTAATAGGATAAGATCCATTCATAATTAATTAAACATACGATGAATACACGATACTAATCCATGTATTGTTCTATCTATGAAACAGAAAATATAGGTTATTGTTCTTGATTTAAAAATATGTATTGAGCTTACAGAATACTGTACGCTGTAAAAGCATTGGCTCCTAATTGCCAAATTTTAATAAATTTTTAGTCGGTTGTCTTTTTTACTGAAGACCCGCTAAGTTTCGCCTCATCAGCTTAGACGCTATAATTCCCATTTAATTATTAATCTACAGCCTTTATATATGATAGTAAGGTTGCAGCGGTTAAGTCATCTGTCAACTCTGGATACAACCGTTAGACCTAAAATACTTGATCATCGATATCATTAAAAATATGATTTCAAGTATGAATTTGAGTTTTTGTTGTAAATTCCTTTTCCTTTAGTTCGTGACAATGAACTGTTTGGAAGTAGCGTCCTGGGCGAATAGTAACTAAAGCTCTAAAAAAGAGGGTTTCGATAACAACTAATATATCAAACGAATTGGACTTTTTTTATGCTGAGGCCAAACATTTAAAATTCTTTAGGTTTAAATTTGCCCATCAAAAGTAACGAACCGGAGAGAATTTGTTTGTTTCTTAAAAAAGAGTGGAAGCATGCCCGAAAATACAAGTGATCTCGATGAAAATCATACTTTCGATTTCATCATATGGAGGGTGCGGAATATATGCAAAGAAAATTTGTGATGGAAATGAATGTCGTATCAAAAAACTCTATCATAGAGGTTAAAAGCTCCTATAAAAAAACAAACAAAAAAAAACAGAAGTGTGTATTTTTTCTTCTCTAGATTAATCGTGGGAAGGCTCATACGAACTGAAATTAAAAGCTCTATTGCCCTTTTTAAGTGGCAAAAGAGATTGCGCCACGGGAAAGAGGGGTTTTCTTCCATCTCATAGAACCAAGGTATGATTTGACCTCAAAGAGGGCCAAGTTACTATCGATTAAAAATCCTGAGATAGCCAATCGGTTTAAAAGTATCGAAAAATTACAATATGACGGCTTTCCAGATGCCTCAAATTGTGCATATTAGTGCCCAAATTGTCTAGACCTCCATGAACATTCAGATGAATGTAGAAAGAAGTCTGGGGAGAGTTGAATATAGAAAGATGAATATAGAAAGAAGTCTGGGGGGATTTGATGGTGGGATAGGAAATAGTCGTGCATCTCTGTTTATTTGGACCAAGTTCGAAAAAGAGTGCTGCCGGGTGATAGCTCCCAATATTTCAATGAAAGTACTAAAAAGATATTTTTTTTTAAATGATGATATTCAAAAAAGATATTCTTGAAAATCTAGCGGGGGGACGAAGAAACCTTGGGGAGGGCAATACCCCACCTTATGACCCCCCCCCTCTCCGTTGGCGACACTATTTGAATCTTCACATATGATTAGTCCGAATAGGAGCCACCGTTTACCCCTCCCCCCGGAAAATACACCCATCCAGTGAAAAATACACCCCTGGAAAATACCCCATCGGAAAATACCCCCCCCCCCGTGGCTGCGGGTTGATCTGCAATCACTTTCGAATTGTAAAAAAAAAGACTAGAACTCTCAATTTCTGGCGTAATAAGTACCCTCCGAAGTTTCTGCGACCATGAGGTGGAGATGGGGATGAGGAAGGGGCAGTCCCCTCCTATAAGGAAGAACTTTTGCTCATTTTTGGGCTTAATGTTACTATTTACTTTCATGATAATAGCATAGACCAGAAATATTCCCAGAAATCAAGAAACATTTAATATCTATTTCACAATTTTGATGTGTTTTTAAAGTATTTTTGTAGCATCTGCCCCTTTGAGGCATCTGCCTCCCTCCCTAACTACGAAACAATCAGAGAACTTGATTGTAGAGAACTTAAAGGTCCTATATGCAAATGATTGGAATTGTAAAACAACAGGGAATTTACCTAAGAAAGTGAAAATTGTTTAAACCTTCAAAATATTTCGGCTGGCTAGGGAGGGAGGAAGATAACTCAAAAGGTGCATTTAATGCCAAAACATCCCAGCTCTCATTAAACCTTCAGATAAATAAGGAATTAGTTCTAACGGAGAGATGAGGGGAGGGCGGAGGTATAAATTGATGTATAATCCTCAAAACCGTATCCAGGACTTTTGTTTTGGAGGTAATATTTTCGGGGGGAGGGTACAGAAAAACTTAACAAAACGCATCAAAATGTGAAATTAATAGAAAATAAAGAGTAACATTAAACCCCAAAATGAGCAGAATTTATTCCGTATAGGAGGAGTACTGCTCCTTCTTCATTCCCACCTCCGCTTCGTGGTCCTAGAAACTTCGGAGGATGCTCATTCGATCAGAAATTGAGAGTTCTAGTCTTTTTTTTTGTTTAATTTGAAAGGGATTGGAGACCAAGCAGCCGTGGGAGATAGTATTTTTAGGGGAGGTATTTCCCAGGGGGAGGGGGGTAAACGCCTAGACCCAGTCTAAATAAGTACCAAAGTACCAAAACTAAGTACCAAAAGAACCGAAAAAACACGAGGGTACGCGTGTATAGAAATTATTTATAGGTATGTGTAGAATGTACTATGTATAGGTAAGTATGGAAATTAGAGGGTTGGGTCTTCGGCGATTTATCATGGGAAGACAGAAATTAAAAACAACTAACGGAACTTACTATGTAGCGTCTGAAAGCTTCATTAAAAAAGTAAGAAATTCCAAAGAAAATTGGATACTTGATATGATTGATATGCAGATATAGAGCATTAATTGAAAAAAAAAATCGAAAAAGAAGTTTTTCAAAGAAAAGTAAAGAACCGTTTTAAAACCCGAACTGAAGTAAGTCCCATGGTAATTCAAATTTAAAACAGCCAGAAAGTACTATCAAAGAATAAATGAAACCTAAAACGAACATAAACAAAATAAATAATCACATCAAATATAAAGATAACAGATATTGATGAATAAATAAATCCTGAAATAAGCAAGCACAAAATGAATACTCAAGTAAAAACGAACAAAAACGAACAAAAATCAATACAAAAAGGAATTTGTGCTACTTCCCCCCCCCTTAACCGTAAAACTTCTAAAGCTTATTTCTTTATTTGTATTTTATTTGTACTATAATTTTTTTTTGAACAAGTTGCTTTAATTTTTCGAAACATGGACAAACAAATAAGAAACAAATTTCTATAATAAACAAAATGACTGGAAAGAACAAATGAAACTGGACTTAAAATTTAATATACAATTACAATAATTTCTGGAAGTCTCAGCAATACAAGATTCAAGATTTAATTTACCAGTAGATTTTTGTATACCAATGTTATAATGATAACAAAAAAGTTTAAACTATGTTTCGTCACCAGTAAAGCGCAAATGACACAATAAGCTTTAGATGACCTACGGTTAAGGGGAGGGGGTACAGTAGTAAGACTCCTTTTATAGTATATTTGGCTACTTTTAAGTTTTATTTGAGCACTCATTTTGATTCCAGCTCGTTTTAGGATTTATTTATTCATCTATATTAGTATCTTTACTGTTATTTAGTTTAATTTCTCTTCGTTCTGGATATCATTTATTCTGTATTAGTAATTTCTGGTCGTTTTAAGTTTGAATTATTATAAGACCTTTCTGCTCGCGTTAAGTTTTAATAAGGTCCTTTAATTTTTTTTAAAAAACTTTGATTAGAAAAGTTTTTTTTAATTTTTTTTTTGTTTTTAAATGCCAAAGTTTTATTATTGTTTAATGTCATGCATATGTCTTGAGTTTTTCAGGTTCTCGGCCTAAGAATTCAAATATCAGATCCTAATTTAAATTCTTAGTTTGCATATTGTGATCTGAGCATTGGTCTTAATCGTATCCAATATAACTATTGTAATAATTTCATTCAGTTTGAAATCAAGGTTTGGGACGGTTCTTGAACTAAGGTTCTGATTCAGAACTAACTTATAGATAATATGCTTGAAAGAATGACCGCGGACGAATGTTAAAAGATTACATAAGAGTGAAAATGGAATAAGAGAATGAAAATATATATTAGAGACATCACTCAGCTCTCTTTTTTCTGACTGTGTAAACACTTTTATTTGTGACTTTGGGGTGAGCATTTGGTACGTTTGATGTGGAAGTGATGTCATACGTCCCTCTCAACCAAGGGCGCATCCAGGGGGAGTCAGGGGGTTTGAACACCCCTCCAAAATGTTTATTCGATTTCAAAAAACGTCACAAAAATGAATATAAGCAAATTTTGACGCGTTCTTTGAAGTTTTTTGTAAACCCCCCTCGAAAAAAAAATTCTTTTTTACCCCGCCCCCCAAAAAAAATCCTGGATACGACCCTACTCTCAACATTTCCGGAAAGTTCAAACTCCCAACTTAATACCCTTGCCTTCCCTGAGATATAGTAAAAATGCCCTTTTGGCAACCGGGATACACATATTGTCTTCTTATTTAGCCCTACATTTCCCTTAACATTCCCTGAAAGTTCCAACTTAATAAGCTGTTCTTAAGGTATTGGAGATATGCTGTTTTGACATCCCCGACGCATATAGTATCTTTTGATTTTACATTGAGATGAGATATACATTTATTAAAAAAGAAAACAAACACTATTTGCCTTTCGCCTGCCAAGAAAGACAATAAGCTTGAAAGGGCAGGCGAGGTTATCACTCTCAGCTAATTAAAATAACATTCATACCTTGCTACTCAACACCCAAGAAAATTATCTGATGAAGGAATAAAGGAAAAAAGAGAGAAAGAGGAAAAGACAAGAAGTAGATAAAAAAAAAAAAAAAAAAAAAAAAAAAAAAAAAAAAAAGCAAACTAAATCGGGGAAATACCTTAAATAGAATGACAACCTGGAGTGGGCATAACACCAAATTCACTCACGAGATAAAAGAAACTTCTTTGCCCGTGACTTGAAAGCCGGAAGACTAGGCACATTTTTCACACACTTGGGCAATATATTCCAAACATGGGGACCATAATGGCGAATCACAAAAGATGCCCGAGTGGTGCTCCTAAACTCATGAGTTAAGTCATCAGCTTTTCTTGTATTATGATCATGAAGGTCTCTATTAAAAGTAAAAATATTTTCAAAAGCAGGGGTGAACAGCTGATTCAAATATTTATACGAGAAAATCGCGACTTGGTAATCTCGAATTTGGGATACATCCATTAACTTATTCTTTTTAAAATGCTCATAAGCAGGAACCTCATCAGAATCATCAAATTCAGATAATAATTTTACAGCTCTATTCTGAAGTTTTTGTACTCTTTTGAAACATGTAACAAAATTACTTGCCCATATAGAGCATCCGTAGCTAATATATGGGTAAAATATAGAAAAATAAATCATTTTCGGGATCTGTTTTGGGACTAGATTTTTAATTCTTCGCATCACCCCAAGGCCTCTGCTTAATTTTTCAGCTATTGCACTTGAATGGTTTTCCCACGACAGGTTTTCATCAATTAAAAACCCCAAATACTTCGTTGTTGCTACTCTCTTTATCACATTTTCATGAACCGTGATATGGTCATTTCCAGCACTAGAAGAAAGTCTAGAAAATATCATGAAAAAGGTTTTAGAAAAGTTTAGGGTTAACATATTTTGCTGAGAAAAAGTTGGAAATTCAGAAACTGCATTATGAATTTTATTATATAAAACATCAAGTGAAGGCGCTGCCAGAAAGAGGAAAGTGTCATCTGCAAACAGGATGACACCAGCCTCTGACAGGTAATGTTTAACTCGATCAGTTAAAATAATGAAAAGTAGCGGTCCCAAGATTGACCCTTGTGGGACCCCACACTCTACTTTCTTTTTTTAATATAAAGATGACCAATTCTTAACTATCTTATACCGTTTGTGTATATATGATGAAAACCACTCCAGACTTGAACCCTTCACCCCAATCGAGTCTAGAGCTTGAATAAGCTCTGAGTGGTCCACCGTATCGAACGCTTTTTTCATATCCAAAAACACAGCTGCGGGTATGAGACCAGCTTCAAATGCATCACTCATCCAATCAACCAAGTTCAGAACTGCTATATCCGTAGATAGCCTTTTTCTGAACCCAAATTGATTTTCCATTAGAATTTTATTCTTTTCAATATAATAACTTAACTGGGCATGTACCACTTTCTCATATAGCTTACAGAAAAATGGGAGAATAGATATAGGTCTTCGATTCGATGGGTCATCTTTTTTCCCTCCTTTATGAAGAGGAATCACTCTTGCAGTCTTTAGTGCTTCCGGGAAGACTCCAAGATCTAAAGAAAGGTTGATGAGGTGCGTCAACACAGGTAAGACACTCGTTTTTGCGGCCTTTATGAGTTTCAGGGAAAATTCGTCCATCCCGCTAGAGCTTGACTTCATCGTACCCAAGAATCGTGCCACTTCCCGTTCCGAATACCTTGCAAACTCAAAGGCATTCTGACTTACAGGCTGTCTTTTAACGACAGATCCAAAACTCGCAGATGTGTGTAGTTTAGCCCGCGCTTGATCGCAAAGTTTTTTTCCTTCATTTGCAAAATAACCACACAGAAATTCAGATATGTCTTGAGAATCAGTAAGACGACCTCCTGTTGTCTCCATGACTCTCACCTCCTCCTTACTCTGAAATTTACCCAAAAGTTTATTTATTGTTTTCCATGTATTTTTCATATCCCCTTGATTTTCATGAAATTCATTTTGGAAGTAAAGTTTCTGAGCATTCTGTTTTACTGCATTTAAAATATTCCGAAATCTTTTGATTTTTATAAAACTATCATCTGAATGATCCTTTAAATAATTCACATAAAGTTTGTTTTTCTGCTTTATTGAAACTAAAATAGCTTTTGATATCCATGGTTTCTTAGGAAAATTTCTATTAGGGTTTATTCTTCGCAAGGGACATGTTTCATTCATTACATTCGTCACTATCTCACTGAATAGGTCCTATGCAGTATTTGGACACTTTTCCTTTATTACACTCGAGAAATTTGTTTCATCCATCATAATTGCAAAACTCTTTAGGTTTTTATTATTCATTTCACGGTAAAACGAAGTTCTTTCATTTCGTTTATTTTCCTTTGACTGATTTAGCTTTATTTTACTAATTAAAAGAAGGTGATCCGTGCCGTCGGAAGCAATCACACCTGCTTACGATCTTTGAAAAAATCCACCATTAACGAACAAATTATAAATTAAAGATGCAGAGAGGTGAAAAATCCGAGTTGGAATAGTCACAAGAGGAAAACTATCATGTGACACCATCATATAAACAAAATTTGAGCTATTTGCTCTTTTTAGTAAATCTATATTAAAATCTTCCATCATAAATTTGTTTTTATTTTCATTATTAATTTTATCTAACAATGGTTCAAATTCATCAAGAAAAAAACTAATATCACATGACGGATTTTTGTAAATTAATCCCAAAATCAAGTTCCTTTCCCCTTAATTTTTTATTTCAATGAAAAGTGTTTCGATCCTACCTTCAAGCCACAGGGAAAGGTCATCCCTAACCCAATATTGGGTACCTTCACTAATCAAAATGCCTAGACCATCCCGCTCCATGGCTGTCCGTTCTCTTCTCTCGCAAATATATCCTGGTAAAGAAAAACCCCATGGCAGTGACTTGCTAGAAACAACTGTCTCACAAAGGCCTATAATGCACAGTTTCTTATCTAGCGAACTTAAAATCTCACATAAAGAAGAATATGCCGTTCTTAGACCTTGACAATTCCAGAAAACGATCGCTCTTTCTGCAATCGCAGGATTTGATTTGAATACTCATAAAGATTATTTGGATTCACATAATTACTAGGGCGACAATTCGACGAAAAATTATCTATGCATTCATCATCCCCCGCAAGTGTGTCACGAGCTTGGCTTCCAAGAATAAACCGGTTTTTTTCGAATTCATTCAAAGGGTCATAATATATATTCGCACTCATTGAAGAGGGTGATTACCTTTACAACAAAAAAACATACTGATAGGCAGAAAGAAGAAGAAAAAAGAAAGGAAAAAAAAAAAAAAAAAAAAACGAAAGGAACGGAAAATTTGCCTATAAAATAAAAAAGGGAAAACAATCATACAAGTAATTAAACAACACAATTTACAAAACACAAAATTATATGGTCAGATTCGGCAAACGAACCACTTCAGCCATAGCTCGAATTTTACGGATCTCTCCCACTGAGTTTTTTCCAAAAATCGTCCCGCTATTCGACCAAACATTTCTTTTTTCAAGCTTACTCTGATCCAAGTCAATAGTTTATTTCTTTTTTGATGTTAGGTACTCGGTGACAGAAATTCCTGACCGAGCAAGCTTTGACTTACATGCAAACACTTTTCTTGCAATTTCAGCAGACTTGAACCTAGTCAACACAAGCCAAGGACGCTTTTTTGCATTTAAAATGGTGTCCGAATCAGTATAATTTGCTCGAAATTTAAAAACAGAAACTATTGCGGTCGAAGAAAAATCAGAAATTTGTATTTTATCTGTAATCACATTCAATACACACTCAGAGATGGGAAGACCCCCCACTGTGGTCAACACCATGAAATACGAGCTGATTCAGTCGTTTTTCCTGCTCTATATCATCAAGACGTGCTTCAAGCTGTTCAACCCTATTTTTCAGGGCTAGGTTTGCGTTTTGAAGAGCCCGCAGTTTGTTTTCAATCTCATCAAACTTAGCCGAATACTGAACGAGTATAGAGTCGTGAATCTGAGAAACGATAGAGTTAACCAAATCCGCACTATTTGACATTCCAACATTTTTGCAAAATTATTTTTCAATATCATTACAGATACTGGATTTAAGTGTGTCCAAGTCCGATAAAAACAGAGTTTACTGAATTCACCGATGTATCTGGTAAACTCGACCCACTAATCTCAATATGTTTATAAGGAAAATCAGCTAAGTCCACAAAAGAGTTCGCAACACCCAATTCATATTCCTTCTTAGCCTCCTTTGAAATGCTAACAAAGGTTGAAAGCTGTGAGGCTGTTGTTGTCACGATTTCATGGCTTCCGTAACAAAATACAATGTAAGATATTTTATTGTTCTTGGCCATAATTATGTCCAACACTCGGCAGGGCCATGGTGGATAACTTCTGAATTTTGCTAGAACAACAGCATCCTCTTCGAACTGAACCATTGAAATGTATTATCAAATAGACAAAAAACTACCCTTAACTTTGAATAGGTAGGTCAACGTGAGCTTATGAATCACCTTATGATCTGTTCATCCGTCCAAATATCAAAAAAATTGTATCCAACTTCATTCAATATCAAGTTCATTATTCATTAATTATGTCCAACAAATCATATCCAATTTCATTCAATAGGTCACTGCGCTTTTGTACTTGTTACCCATAGTTTGTTACCCACGTTTGACTTGTTACCCATAGTTTGTTCCTGAGATGAATATACAGACTCCCAGATACGCTCTTTTGTCAACCATGATACACTTAGTGTCTTTTCATTTAGTGCAGTATCTCCCTCATAATTTTCTTATAATTTTAACTTGGTACCCTTAGCAGTTCATGATATATTGCAGATCCGCACTCTTCAGCACCTGGATGCAAATAGAGTTTTCTGATTTAATTCAACATCCCTCTCAAAGTTCCCTTAAATTTTGAACTTAACAACCTTAGCCGTTCCTGAGATATTGCAGATTAGCCCACTTGATAACCTGAATACACTTAAACTATTTTGATTTAATTAAATGGTAGCAATAACAGGAGAAGAAGAAGTAGCATTAGTAGTAACAGTAGAAGCAGAAGTAGCAGAAGCAGTAGAAGTAGCAAGAACTCGCAGTCCCAATCGGAGTAGTAGCAGTTGTAGTAAAAGTCGCAGTTGCAGTCGAAATTGCAAGTAGTCCTAATCGTACGCCCATGTAGTCGCAGTTGTAGTCACAGGTAGTCGCAGTCACAAGTAGTCACAGTCGCAAGTTTTCACAGTTGTGTTCGCAAGTGCTTGCAGTCGCAAGAAGTGACACAATCACAAGTAGTCGTGGTCACATGTAGTCACAATTGCAATCAAATATAGTCTTAGTCACAGCCACAAGTAGTCACAGTCGTATTTACGAGCTGTCGCAGTCACAAGTAGTCGCAATTACAGATGCAAATAGTTGCAGTCGCAATCACAGTAAAAAGTAATCACAATCGCAGTCATAAATAGAAGTAGATGTAAGTAGTCACAGTAGTAGTCGCAAGTAGTAGCAGTTGCATCCATAAGTAGTCCCAGTCAACACTAGTCCCGGTCGCAAGTATTAGTAGTCATATTCACAGTCACATTTCCAAGTAGTCGTAGTCGTTGTCGCATGTAGTCTGAGTCACAGTTGCAGTCGCTGTTGTAGTAGTATTAGTAGTTGTAGCCATGAAAGATTCAATTTAATGTACTTAGCCGTTTCTAAGATATCGCAGATACGCCGTTTAGATAGCCTGGCTACAAATAGTATATTTTGATTTAGTTCAACATCCCCCTAAATATTGTCTGAAGTTTCACCTCAAAAATCTTAGCCTTTTTGGACCTGTCCAGGATTAAACGCTCCCCCTTTTCCGCTATTGAACTCTATACAAAAGAAAATTGGCAAAATGGACTATTTACAGCCCTTCCACTGGGGCAGCAGGGTTTTCTCATCCCTGGAGGCATAGTTATTGGTCCTTTTGACTACTCCCAACAAAATGGCTACCTCAAAATTTTGATCAGTGTTGTGGGGGAGGCTTCTAAAAAGGAGAGAGGGACAGGTTGGCCTCCGATCACTTTTCAGCATCCCCCTCAACTTGTCCTGAAAATTTCAACTTCCTATCCTTAGCCGTTCCTAAGATATTGCTGATACACCCTTTTGACAACCCGGATGAAAAATTTGTATTTTTTTTCTATGTTAGACATCTGCCTCAACATTTCCTGATCGTTTCATCTTAGTACCTTTTGAAGACTCAGGATCAAAAATACCCCTTTTTTAAAAATAAACCCCATGGGTAACTTGCATAACTTACAGCCCTCACCCTATTTACTGTGGGGGTCAGGTCAGCCCTGGAGCAATAATTGTTTTATCTTCAGACTATTTTGAACAAAATGGGTATCTCGGAATTCTGATGGGATGTCTTCGGGGAGAGGGCAGCTAAAATGGGAGGGAATTGGTTGCCTTTCGATCAGTTTTGACTCTTAGGAAGGACACTAGAACTTTCAATTTCCAATTTAATGAGCCCACTCCGAAACTTCTACGAGCACCCCTTCCATATGAAGCGGTTCTGGAAAGAGCAAATGTATCATAAATAAATAATGTATTGAAACCTTATGGCTCTTTACAGGGCCATATCTAGGATTTTTTTCAGGGGTCGTTTTACACAAGGGTTTTGTTTTCGGGGGGAAGGGGGTACACGAAAAAACCCTCAAAAACCGAATAAAAATTAGCTTATATCCATTTTTGTTACGTTTTTACGAGTCAGACAAGCATTTCGGGGGTGTGGGGTCAAACCCTCTAACCTCCCCCCGCCCTGGATACGGCCTTAGTTCTTTACTATAGCCAGTTCCAGAGCGTAGCTTCTGATTAAAGCTAAAATTTCACTTTAAGTGATAACTAATCTGTATTTTTTTCAAGGATTACTTCAAGTCAACGTTTTGGTTAGCTCAAGAAAATCAAGGTAGGTCAAGTAGGCTAGCTGATTCTGAGCTGGTAGGGTTACTGGTGACAAAGCTCTGCTTTCTTTACGCTACCCCATATTTTAAAGTACATGGTACATGAAAGCAAGTATGCAATTGTTAAGGATAGTCTGAAAAACGAACATATCCCTAAATGCTAGATGGTGCTGATGATTTTTGGTTTCGACACAAGTGCCAGTTTCTACTCTTATAAGGTAAATATGTTAAGTGATAAATATTAATTTTGTAAGATAATACTACAGACTTTGTATAATTTTTTTAAAACTTACTCGCACAAAAGAACAGTTACCACTCTAACAATACCACGAAATTATTTTATCCACATTAATATTTCATTATAATGATCAATACGAATATCTCTGTAATCTTTGTGTAACAAGTCTTTTCCAAATAAGAACAGTTTCTAATATTAACATTAACCTTAAGAAATTTATCATTATTAAATGATCATTAAATACTAATTACGATCTGATTTTGTAAAGATGTGTAACACTATCTTTCACCAAAATAATATTGAAAAATATTAAAATGTAAATGTCTTATTTTATAAATTTTTATTTTTATTGGTATTACAATATACTGAGTAAACTTTTAGAAATAATTTCTAGAACAAACATAAAAGATTCAACACTTTCAAGACCAATCTCTTATTTGCTACACATTAATATTTCATGATAATACTACTTACTACATACTGTGGAAACGTTGTGTAAAACTTCCTTGCCCAAAAAGAACAGTTTCTACTTTTATATGTTCCATTTTTGATTTTCTACATATTACTATTTCATTCTAATACTACATTCTGCGGAAACATTTTGTACGCGGTACTCACCAAAACAGAATAGTTTCATCTGTTACTAGTTCCCTATTAAATCTTCTGCCCTTTAATAATTAATTATAATAATATTTACAACACAATATATAATCTTTGTTTTAAACTTCCTTGGACAAAAAGAACAATTTAGACTTTTAACAGTTCCCTATATTCTTTGCTACATATTAATATTGCATACTAATACTACATACTACATACAATGGAAACGTTATGTAAAACTTCCTTTCCCAAATAGAACAGTTTACACTCTTATAAGTTCCCTGTATACTTATCTACAAATTTATATTTAATGCTAATACTACATACTACATAATGTGGAAACGTTTTGTAAAACGTCATGGAAAAAAAGGAACAGTTTCAACTGTTATAAGGTCCCTGTATTCCCTTCTACACATTATTATTGCATTATAATACTACATACTAAATACTGTGGAAACGTTTTGTAAAAATTACTTGGCCAAAAAGAACAGTTCCTACTCTTATAAGTTCCCTATATTCTTTGCTACATATTAATATTGTATGCAATACTATATACTACATACAATAGAAACGTTGTGTACAACTTCCTTGCCCAAAAAGAATAGTTTCTACTTCTATAAGTCCCATATAGTCCTTGCTACATATTAATATTGCACGCTAATACTATTTACTACATACAATAGAAACATTGTGTAAAACTTCCTTGCCCAAAAAAAACAGTTACAACTCTTATAAGTTCCATTTATTCTTTGCTACATATTAATATTGTACTCTAATAATATATACTAAATACTATAGAAACATTGTGTTAAACTTCCTTACCCAAAAAGAACAATTTCAACTCTTATAAGAACCATATATTCTTTGATACACATTTATATTTCATTCTAATACTACATACTAAATACAATGGAAACATTGTGTAAAACTTCCTTGGCCAAAAAGAACAGTTACGACTTCTAAAAGTTCCATATATTATGTGCTACATATTAATATTGCACAATAATACTATATACTACATACTATAGGAACATTGTGTTAAACTTCCGTGGCAAAAAAAAACACTTTCATATCTTTGTCTTTCCATATCTTATTTTATACACATAAATAGTGCTTGCAGTTGGAACGTTTCTTAAAACTTACTTTCCAAAAAGGAATAGGTTAATCTATGATGATACCAATCTATAACTGTATACATATTCATATTTAAGAATAATACTACTTACTACAGGACTTTTAATAGATTTTGAACAAGTACTGTAACACAAAGTAAAGGTAATATTCGGAAATTATCGTAAATAGCGTAACGATTTATTGATTTTATTTCAAGTGATTAATTTATAAATATATTGATTGCATGCTAATACTACATACTGCTGATCGCTGGATAGTTGCGTAAAACTTACTTTCACAGAAAGAACAGTTAATTATCTTATAAGATAAAACTTTACCTTGATACATATTCATATAGAACGATAATAATACTTACTCCATCCTGTGGAAACATTGTGTTAAACTTCCTTGCACAAAAAGAATAGTTTCAACTTTTATAAGTTCCATATATACTTTGCTACATATTAATATTGCATTCAATACTATATACTACATACAATAGAAACGTTGTGTAAAACTTCCTTGGCCAAAAAGAACACTTTCAACTTTTATAATATACATATATTCTTTTCTACACATTCATATTGTATACAATACTATATACTACATACTATAGAAACATTGTGTTAAACTTCCTTGCCAAAAAAGAATAGTTTCTACTCTTATAAGTTCCCTATATTCTTTGCTACATATTAATATTGCATGCAATACTATATACTACATACAATAGAAACGTTTTGTTAAACTTCCTTGAAAAAAAAGAATAGTTTATACTTCTATACTTCCCATCTATTATATGCTAAACATTAATATTTTATGCTAATACTATGTAGTACATACTACAGAAACATTGTGTTAATCTTCCTTTGCCAAAAAGAACAGTTACTTCTTTAATAAGATCCATATATGACTTTCTACATATTAATAGTTTACGATAATACTACATACGGCGGAAAAATTTTGTACGACTTACGCACCAAAAAAAAATAGTTTTATCTGTTACTACACAACGCTATTATCTTCTGCATTTTTATATTTATTTCTAATACTACATACTACATGCCTTTTAAACGATTTGTTTCACGTCCTTTCACAAACAGAACAGGTAATATTATTTAACTGCCGAAAATCTAGACACTCTATAATGTTATAATTTCCAAATAATAATTTATACATATTAATAGTTAATTATAATACTACATACTGCATACAATGGAAACATTTTGTTTGACTTCAGGTGACAATAGGAATAATAAACTATCTTTTAAGTTAAATATTGTAAGTTCTACAGATTTCAAGTTCTTTCTTATTCTTAATAATAACTTATTATTTTAAGATTAGTATTTAGAACTATCCCTCAATGTAATGATTCTTAAATATTAATTTCAATATCCAATTATCGCCCCATTCATGGAGCATGCTAATACTAAATACTACTTGCCGTGTGATTGATTCGTATAACTTACTTTCAAACAATGAACCCTATCTTAACTTAGCATATCAAAATTTTACTTTCTACTTTTTTTTATTTAACGATAATACTACAGCCGTTTGAAAATTTTTTTAAAACTTCCTTGCCCAAAAAGAACAGTTTCCACTCTTATAAGTTCCCTATATTCTTTGCTACACATTATTATTGCATGCTATTACTACATACTACATACAATAGAAACATTTTGTTCAACTTCCTTGCCCAAAAAGAATAGTTTCAACTCTTATAAGTTCCATCTATTCTTTGCTACACATTACTATTGCATGCTATTACTATATACTACATACAATAGAAACATTTTGTTCAACTTCCTTGCCCAAAAGAACAGTTTCCACTCTTATAAGTTCCCTATATTCTTTGCTACATATTAATATTGCATGCTAATACTACATACTACATACTGTGGAAACGTTGTGTAAAACTTCCTTGCCCAAAAAGAACAGTTTCTACTCTTATAAGTTCCATATATTCTTTGCTACATATTAATATTGCACGCTAATACTACATACTACATACTGTGGAAACGTTGTGTAAAACTTCCTTGCCCAAAAAGAACAGTTTCAACTCTTATAAGTTCCCTATATTCTTTGCTACACATTAATATTGCATGCTAATACTACTTACTACATACAATAGAAACAATGTGTTAAACTTCCTATCCAAAAAATAATAGTTTATTCTTTTTTAAGACCAATATTTTACTTTATACATATTCATATTGAATGCTAATACTACATACTACATGCCGTGGAAACATATTTTAAAAAGTCATTGCCCTCAAAGAACAGTTACTAATCTTTCCCTATATTCCCTATATAATGATATAATTTCAATATCTAAATTTCTACACATTAATGGTGCATGCTAATACTACATACTGCTGATCGTTTGAAAGTTTCTTATAACTTCCTTGCCCAAAAGGAACAGTAACTTCTGTTATAAGATAAATCTATAATATTATATACAATAATATTGCAAGATATTACAACTTAATAAATACAATGGAAACAATGTGTTAAACTTCCTTACCCAAAAAGAAATGTTTCAACTTTTATAAGATCCATGTATTATTTGCTACATATTAATATTGTACTATAATACTACATACTACATACGGCAGAAACATTTTTTACAACGTAATTACACAAAAAGAACAGGTTCAACTGTTTCATCACAAATATCTTATCTTCTGAACTTTAATATTTAATTATAATACTATTTAGTACAGAAACTGGACACTTTGTGTTAATCTTCCTTAAACAAAAATAACAATTACTAATTTTATAAGAAAAATGTAGTCTTTTATACAGATTAATATTGAATTCTAGTAATATATACTACACACAATAGGTACGTTGTTTTCAACGTCCTTTGCAAAAAAGTTCAATTACCACTATTTTAAGGTAAATATATTCATTGCTCCCCATTAAGGTTGCAGATCGTTTGATCGTTGCGTAAAACTACATATGCCAAACCGAACAGATACTTCTCTTTTCAGACCAATCTTTAATTTTCTACATATTCTAATTGAATTCTAATACTACTTACTACAGGCTGTTGAAACGATGTTTAAAACTTCAGTTAACTCACAGATCATGTCCCACTCTTTCCCTATATTCCCTATATTCCCTATATTCCATAGAGAATGTGATAAGACAAATGTTTTAATATAGACACATTAAGATTGCATGCTAATACTACATACTACATATTGCGTGATCGTATCGTTAAACTTCCTTGCCCAAAAGGAACAGTTTCCTATCTTTTAAGTTAAATGTATTACTATATACACATACAAATAGCATGCTAATACTACATACTACATGCAGTATGATCGTATCGTAAAAATAACTTGCAAACAAAGAATAGTTTAATCTCTTTTAAGACCCATATATTACCTTCTATAACTACATAGTTTATGAAAATACTACTTACTACAGGCCTATTAAACGATTTGTAAAAAGTCCGTCCCAAAACAGATAACTTAATATTATATAACTGCATTAAAAAAAGAAAATATATACTGTTAGAAGATAAATCGCTAATATTATACACAATCATCGTGCATGCTAATACTACATACTGCAGTTCGTTTGCTCTAATCGCATCTCGTCAGGTGAAACAAGGTTCAGTTTATTATCTGATAATTCCACGCGTTAATTATATACTTATTAATATATAGTTATCATAATAATTTAAAACTAATGATTTAAAGAGTTCATTTAATAACTTTCCAAAAATTTACAATGTCTTATAAATTAATTTAAATAATCAATTATAGACACTATCAAGTTGCATGCTAATACTAAATACTGCTTGTAGATGGATCGATTCTTAAAACTTAATTGCCAAGAAAGAACAATTTCTTCTCTTAGAATACTAATCTTGAATATTATACACAGTCATATAAAATTCTATTACTACATAATACATACTATAGAAACTTAGTGTTAAAATTCCTGGCCCAAAAAGAATAGTTTCAACTTTTATCAGTTAAATGTATGAATTTATACCTCTTACTATTTCACGATAATACTACATACTACATACAGCGGAAACATAGTGTACGACTTCCTCACACAAAAAGAACAGTTTCCCCTGTTACTAGATCCATATAATATTTGATGCACAATAATAATTCATTCTAATACTACATACTAAATAAAGAGTAAAAAATTTGTTATACTTAATATGCAACCATGAAAAGGTAATAATCAGTTCAGGTACATTTAATCAGATATTCACTTTTTTGGTGCATGCTAAAACTACATACTACTGATAGTTGGATTTTTTCTTAAAACTTCCGTTGCCAGAAAGTTCAGATACTTAACTTAGACGTTACATCATTTATTTTAGTCTCAGTAATAGAGCTTACCGTTGGATTGATTCGTAAAACTTAATTGGAAAGAAAGAACATTTTCTTATCTAATAATACCAATAAATAATGTTATAAATAGTATTCTAACATTATAATACTACATAAATTGTGAACGTTTTGTAAAACGTACTTGGACAAAAAGAACATTTTCCACTCCTATAAGTTAACTAGAATATTTGCTACACATTAATATTGAATGAGAATACTACATACTACATACTGTGGAAACGTTGTGTAAAACTTCCTTGCCCAAAAAGAACACTTTCTACTCTTATAAGTTCACTATATTCTTTGCTACATATTAATATTTCATGCTAATACTACATACTACATACTACAGACTGTTGTATCGATTTGTAAAAAGTCCTTTCACAAAAAGAACAGGTCATCCTCTTTCCCTATATTCCCTATATTAGAATATAAGTTCCCTATATTCTTTGCTAAATCTTCATATTTAATTCTATTACTACATACAGCATACCCTTGGAAAGTTTTGTAAAACTTCCTTTACCAAAAGAAACAATTTCCTCTCTTAGAATACAACTTTTTTATTAGATAAATATAAATATTGTATGATAATACTACATACTACATACTGTGGAAACGTTTTGTAAAACTTCCTTGCCCAAAAAGAATACTTACAACTATTTTAAGACCACTATAGAACTTTCTACATATTCATTTTGCATGATAATACTACATGCCGTAGAAACAATTTTTAAAAAGTCCTTGCCCAAAAAGAACAGATACTATTCTTACACTACATAAAATATATTACCGATATAATAATATAAGTTCCCTTTTTTAATTTCTTATCTTTATTTGTGCATGCTAATACTACATACTACTTTTTGAGGGATAATTTCGTAAAACTTACTTACCAAAAAAGAACACTTTCAACTGTTATAAGTTCCATATATTCTTTGCTAAACATAAATATTGCATTCTAATACTACATACTACATACCGTGGAAACATTTTGTAAAAATTCCTTGCCCTAAAAGAACAGTTACTACTCTTTCCCTATATTCCCTATATAATAAAATAATTACACTATATTCTTTTATAACTATTAATATTGCATGCTAATACTTAATATTACATACCGTGGAAACGTTGTGTAAAACGTCATTGGCCAAAAAGAACAGTTTCTACTATTATAAGGTCCCTATATTCTTCTATATTCTAAAAAAAGAAAGAAATAGCTCATGTGTTATCACCCTTAATAAAATCTTAATAAAATGTTTTTAATAAAATCACAATTGATTAATCAAACTGATCTTTTTTTCAATAAAATATAATATGATGGAAATAAATTTAGATTTACAGCTTCTGTAAGTGGACAGTTTTATTGACTACAAACAGGCCTTTCATTCACCGGATGGACATCAGATATAAAGCAAGGAATGAACAAAACAGAAATGGCTTCAAAAACTAGTTTTACATAAAAATTCAATTTAATTTTTTAATGTGTTCGGTTGTTAGTTGGTTAGTTTGTTCCGTTTGAGAGTGTAATAGTTTGTATAGTCATTTTTTCACTAAATAGTATATATCTTACCATTACTTGCACAAGAAAAAGAAATAAAAATATCAAACTTATGTTATCAAAATTAAGATAAGAAACTTTGAAAAGCAGTATTAAAAATTGCACAGACCCAACTAAAAATATGAGCAAAGATTTAGGAATTTAAAACGCAAGGTTTTCAAACAGTTCGTGGTAACGAACTGTAAGTAAGGAGCGACCCGGCTCAATGGTAACCGAAACTCTAGAAAACGGGTTTTTGATACCAATAGATATATCAAAAGAATCAGATTTCAATGCTGATTTCAAATATATAACTTTCATCATGTTTAGTTACGCGCCTGAGAAAATTTGCCTGATTTTCAAAAAAAGGGGGAAAGACCCCCTAAAAGTTATAGAACCTTAATGAAAATCACATCATCATATTCAGCGTATCTAGAACCCTACTGTATAGGTTTCAAGCTCCTATCTACAAAAATGTGGAATTTTACATTTTTTGCCAGAAGAAAGATCACGGATGTGTGTTTATTTGTTTGTTTGTTTGTTTTTTTGTTTTGTTTTTCCCCAGGGGATGTCGTATCGACACATTGGTCCTAGAATATCGTGGGATGGCTCATTGGAACGGAAATTAAAAGTTCTAGTGCCCTTTTTAAGTGATCAAAAAAATGGAGGGCAACTAGGCCCCCTCCCACGTTTTTTTTGTTTGCAAAGTCACCCGATCAAAATTTTGAGATAACCATTTTGTTTAGTATGGTCGAAAATATGATAAATATGTCTTTTAGGATCACTTAAGACCCTGAAGTTCTCAGGGGGAGTGCTAAAAGTTATGAACTTTACCCAATGTTAACATATAGTATTGGTTATTGGGAAGTATACAGAAGTTTTCAGGAGGTTTTTTTTCTGGTAGTGGGGGGACGGGGGGGTCGGGGGTTATGTTGGAGGATCTATTCATGAAGGAAGTTTTCATGGGGGAAGGGAAATTGCCATGAAGGGGGCGCCGGACTTGCCAGCATTATTTATTGGCTATTGGGAAGTATACAACCATTTTCAGGAAGGATTTTTTCTGGAGGGGGGGCTAGAGGAGGGGGTTAATCGGGAGAATATTTCCGTGGAGGATGTTTCTTTGGGGTAAGGGACATTTCTATGAAGGGGGCGCCGGATTTCCACGCATTATTTAAAAAACGATCAGAAATTAAATAAAAAAAAACAAGTTTTTTCAACTGAAATGTAAGAAGGAATATTAGAACTTAAAACGAACAGAAATTATAACGTATGTAAGGGGGTTCTCCCCCAAGTCAATACCTCGCTCTTTACGCTACAGTTTTTTTTTAGTGCTTTCAAAAGAGCTATCTATTCTAATTAAACGGCCTTTGTGATTCAGGGGTTTTTGAATCAAATTTTTTTTTTAAATTTTAACTTAGAGTACGTGGTATTGACTAAGGGGAGAACCCCCTCATATACGTAATAGCATATACGTAATAAAAAAAAACAATAAAAAAACAAGCGATACGGCTCAATAGAAATCGAAACTTTTAAAAACGGAATTTTGATGTCAATAAATGTATCAAAAGAATGTGTTTATAATGCTGATTCTAAATATATAAATTTTATTAAGTTTAGTATTACTCATCAAAGGCTACGAGCCTGAGGAAATTTACTCGATTTTTTAAAGAGGGGGAAACATCCCCTACAAGTGAAAGAATTTTAATGAAAATCACACCGTCAGATTCAGCGTATCAGAAAACCCTATTAAATAGGTTTCAAGCTCATATCTGCAAAAATTTGCAACTTTGTATTTTTTGCCAGAAGAAAAATATACGAACATAGAAGTTAGTTACGAAAGTTAATTTGTAAAGACATCCATTTAGCAAAAGAAAAGTAAAATTTTTATGCAAATAAAAGCTGCATTAACTAAAAAACGATCAGAAATTAAATAAAAAAAAACAAGTTTTTTAAACTGAAAGTAAGGAGCGACATTAAAACTTAAAACGAACAGAAATTATTCCGTATATGAAAGGGGCTGTCCCCTCCTCAACGCTTCGCTCTTTACGCTAAAGTTTTTTATTGTTTTAAAAAATAAAGTTGTGAGACAGAGTCAAACTTTAGCGTAAAGAGCGAGGCGTTGAGGAGGGGACAGTCCCTTTCATATACGGAATAATTTCTGTTCGTTTTAAGTTTTAATGTCGCTCCTTACTTTCAGTTTAAAAAACTTGTTTTTTTTTATTTAATTCACTCAAGATGGACTTGGACACTGGGGAATCGTATCACAATCTTTTATGCTATCGTGATCCCTCCGAAAAAAATATGCTTAAACATAATTTCAGGTATCTCGCAATCCCCTGTTTGTAAACTATACTGAAATTCCTATGAAATAGCTGAATTTCAGATATCAGGTGTGGTGGAAAACACCTGATCCCGCTGCATGTTCAAGTAAATTGATACTAAAATATAATTTGAGTCGATTACCTGTTTCACAGGAGGAGCCTAATTGTTTCATTATTTTTTTATTGGTGCGTACTCCTTCATTTTTCTATTTATTTTTTTTTTATTGACATTCTAATTAAATTGACAGGTATATAATAATTAATAAATAAAATAATCTTCTTAGATAAGGCTGATAAATCAATTTTGAGCAATTGCAGCCACTTGTCTATGGGACCATGACCCCCTGAGGCTCATGGCCCTTCCCCTGTTTTGGAAGACAGTTATCTTGGGAAACGAGATTATTTCAAACTGTCAAATTTTATTTAAAGGCAATATATATATATATATATATATATATATATATATATATATATATATATATATATATATATATATATATATATATATATATATATATATATATATATATATATATATATATATATATATATATATGTGTGTCAGCAATGATATGTCAGGTAGTAAGATATGTCAGCAATCTATTTCCTTTTTTGGTCGTTTTCTCTTGCTTCTAGTTGTTCTCCTCTGCCGTTATTTAATGGATTTGATCGTTTTTAGTTGTATTTTAGTTTACCTTTTAACTGATTTTATCGTTATTTATTGCTTTTTGTATGTGCGCGCACTTAGTTTGTTTTTAGCCTTTACCCTCTGATTTAATACGTTACGTGAATTTTCTTTCTGACAATGAAAGGACTTGGAGAAGACTTACGGAGTAGGATTAACTCGAGAAGGTAAAACAATGTCAAGTTTAAGTTATACAGACACTCTCAGGTTGCTTGGGCACAGTCTATAGGGAGCATTGCTGTTTTTTATGTATACTTTTAACAACAAAAATTCAATCTCTGCAGCCTAAATACAAACATATCTGCAAAAACTAGTTTTGAGCAATTAAAGTTAGAAGTTAGTAGGTTACAGAGAAACGGATGGCAGACATTTACTTATAAAAGTGATAGAATCGACAAGGGGATTTTTTAAACATTTCCCAGGCTTCAGCAATCGACATAGTGAAAATGCACCCCTTAAGATGAAATTTAGGTTATTATGCACTACTATACACATTAGTATTAGCTATACTGTAAAGTTCTGCTGATTGTAGTTGGGGTTTTTTTGTTGTTTTTTTGCAGTGTAGTTTGCATGCTTAAGAAACATCTAGAGCATTCTTTTATCGCAATTCTAAATAAACTCAATAAACTGCTACGATATTCTGAAATAAAGCACAAATTTCTATCGTAAACATTAAGTAGAACAACTGGGAAATTTTTATACAAGACAGTGGAACGCAACTTTAAATGAATATTTCGACCCTATATCCAAGGGCCGTCCTCAGCAAAACAAACAAAGAGAATAAAACACAATATAAAAGAAACTTACATTAAAATTCAATCATTAAAACTGAAAAGAGTTTTTTCTTTTATTTTTTTAAAAATCTTTTAAAAAGAGCCCTAATATCATTACTTCAAGGAAGTTCAACCAGGACTGGTACACCAAGCGAAGTGGAAAAAGAACAATTCATTCAAATGGAATAAAAATACTTGCAGACAAGCTTTTAAAGCTAATCTCGCCTTCTTGGCAGCCATCCTGGATGGTCTATTCGTAACAGGTCGAGTGGAGTCATTTACATCAAGTTTTAATGTCGCTCCTTACTTTCAGTTAAAACAACTTGTTTTTTTATTTAATTTTATTTAAAGGCAAAATATATATATGTATATATATATATATATATATATATATATTCGTCGCTATTTAAATTTCTATCAAATCTGAAGAAAAATTATAAGGCTGTATGTGAGTTGAACGTAATTTTTCCCTAATAATGAACAGAAAATAAAAATGAACACGTTTTAATGTGTCTTATATACAGTTCATTAACATTAGTTATCTACAGTGACAAGTGTGAAGGCGATTCAACAAAGAAACATGATGATATGAGCTTTTATTTGCATGTGGGTCAAATAAAACATGGAATGTTATGCAATCGATAACGGAAACGTGGTACCGTGGATGACAAGCAGAGACCGCGTAACCCAACAAATTTTCAATTTACACATCTTTAACAGGGTCTTATTTTCCGAAGAATTATATATTGACAGGCTATCGAATTCACAGCCACACTGATCATCGGGAAAAAATGAATGTTTTTTCCACTGTGTTTTCCGCTTATGTTATGTTCCTATATTTGTCACACTGCTAGCCTAAGCTGATAGGAAGAGGGAATTCAAGTACCTCGGGCCAAATCTCCAGAGATACGGACCCTTCCCTAAGAAAATCGAACTTCTGTGCAAGCTTTAGCCATTCTTAGCCTTCAAATTATTTATTGCTTCTCAAAAAATACATATTGCAAGACTATTTCTCAATTATGTAGTTACTACGTATTGATTGTAGACTTCTATGTTGTAATATAAACCTGCAAGTTTATTCAAATGAGCTAACAAATTTTTTGACATTTGTTATTACTTACTTAGGTGTTCCCACGCTTTGAAGCACATAAGGCAACAACTGTTGACCTCCACGGCTCTCAGTCTTGGGCTAACAACCAGAGCTCCTCATTAACCTTCTTGACTGTGTAGTCTCTTTTTCCAGTGACTGACCAAGATTTGTATCCTGTCTGTCGCTTCTGCATAGATCAGGCGGTTTCTAGCACCACACATCACATGGGAGCCAGCCCTCTTTCAGGATGCCCTTATGTAAATTATGATGGAATCTAAGCCGATTTTGTGGAAAATGTAGGCTACATATGTCACTTATATTTAGCCTCTTCTTGATTTCATTGCGTTACCATAGGTTCGACACAACCACCCTGAGAAAAATACTAATTCTTCCTTAAAGTTGTGACCTTTTTAGATCTTTTCAGTGGTCAGAAATATCAATATACCAGTTAAGAAAAAAAAAACTATGTAGCCGATTGTGAAGCCGGGCCCCGGTATTCGGCATGTACTTTTCTTTGAAAAACTTGTTTTGTGGGAAAAGTTTCTTAAATTAAATTAATCTTTGTTTGTTTTTTTATTGACATAGTCTTTTTCATATTTTAAATTTTTATATCTTTTCGTTTTTTTTCTGTAAGAATCCGTTGTGTGGGCTGCTAATCATATTTGGAGAAATTTTTTCTAGAATTTTAAATCCTGACAAAAATAGTATTTTTAATTTAATTTTATAGCTCCTGAAAAATAATACTTAACATCATTCCGAAAAGATTCTATCTTTGCTCTTTGACAACCTGTATACGCTTACATTCTTTTTATTTATTTAATTTGTAAGAGTAGAAGTAGTAATTGCAGTAGCCCCAAAAGTTTCAACCTAATACACCGTGTCCTTCTCGATAATCATATTGCTAAGGTGTCTTATTGGCAACTATGAACACAAGCCTTTTGATTTAGTTTAAGGCAACATTTAGTTTTAAAACGTAATGGTCGAATTGCATAGTTGTAGGGGGTGAACATGCCCAATATCCCCAAAGGCATAGCTGCCGGACCATTCTGCTATGCTGAACAACATGGCTGTATCAACATTTTGACTGGATGTGTTTAAAAAATGAATGGGCTTGAGAGAAGGGCTGCTTGAATTTAATATCTTTTTACTCTTAGAAAGAGCACCAGAAATTTTAATTTTGAATCGAGTTAGCTCCTTTAAAAGTTTCAATTTTTATTTGCGGCTATTAGAGTGGTGTTGCCTGTGATATTGCTTATATGCTCTTTTGAAAACCTGCATTCATACAGTTTTTTCGTTTAATTGAAACTCCTAAGCGTTCCCTAAAAGTTTCATCTTAATACCCTTAGTGTCATTAGTTATAGTAACTGTAGTGGTAGTATTAGAAGTATACACATAGTGCCTTCCTGGCTAGTTCAAAATCCCCTACAATTTACCCTTAAAGGTCTAACTTAATAATATAAGTTGTTCTTCAGATATTGCTCTGTCACAGCATGAATCTGGTATGTAGTAGCTGTCCCTGTAATATTATTATTATTCTTTATTTATTTTTTTCCTTTCTTTTCTTTTCTCTCTTTTTTTTCTTTCTTTCTTATAATAGTGAATTTAAATGACGTTATATGTTTGTGTTTTTTTTTTACCTGTTTCATCCCACGTCAACCGTTTGGTTTTGGGTGAATCATATTGATTTTTGTGTTAAAATTTTTGACAAAGTTAATTAAATTAAACATATCACTAAATATATAATATCATATCACCTTTTTGAAAGCCCACATGCTCATAGTTTGTTTTGATTTAGTTCCACATCCACCTAAATATTCCTTAAAATCTTCACCTAATACCCTTAGCTCGCGCAATCGCAATAGTTGTAGCAATGTTAGTAGCAGCATGCGCATAGCGCCTTTTGTTTCTTCAACATCCTTTTCAACACACGCTATAAGTTTCAGCCATCAACAGTAGTTATCTAAGTACCATTTTGCTGGAGCCCCTGTACAAACAGGTTTTTCTAGTAGTTACAGGTCAACACACTCTTTGCCAGGGGAATGATACGATTTCAAAGTTCACTGCCTTTTTGGTGATAAACCCAAAAAACCAGCACGTCTTGTTTCAGAGTTATGAAATTATTTTTGTATATATTTAGGGTACATATTTGATTCTCAATCAGTTTCGAATCGTTTATACTCGAGATAGCATTTTTTGTAATTACATAGAAAAATGGATAATTCTATTCATTTTTTGGTGATTAAAAAATATTCTCATTATTAAAAAGAAATTGTCATTAAGTTAAGTAATAAATTCTTTCATTAAACTATAACTAAGGTATACTTATACATTTAGAAGACTTTTGTTTTTTTAGGAGCTGAAAAAAAAAAACCTCTAATTATATTAACTGTTTAAATTTAAGGGGTTATTTTTTTATCGTGATAAAATGTTCTTTTAGATTTTTTTTTTAAAAAATTGCTTATCTTTTTGATAATTAATTTGTGATTATAATAAAATGTTGATTTTTTAATGTATTAATTGTTACAAAAGATTAATTTTTTATCAAGATCATTGGTTTTTTTTTTCTAGGTATGTTTTTTGAAAATAATTCCAGTCATTTCTGCATTTTATTTGTGATTTTTTTTTATCGGGATAAATTTGTATTTTATATGTTTTTTTTTTTGAAAAAATTTCTTTTCTTTTCTATGATTTATTTTATTTTATAAAAAAATTTTTTTTTTTTTATTTTTTTAATTTTTTAAAAATCTTACTTTTTTATCAATATATTGTGCAGTTTTTTTTATTTTTTTTTTTTTTTGTAACATCAAATTGTTTTTTTTTTTTAGGGTTTATTTTTAAAAAAAGTAAATGCAATGCATCATTTTCTTTTTTATTTTTTATAAATATAATCGCACTTTTTAATTTTTTTTTTGAAAAAGTTATTATATGTCGATCGGTAAAGTTGGATTATAATAAAATTTTTATTCTTTTAATGTATTAATTGTTACAAAATCTTCCTTTTTTATTACAGTGTTATTTTTTTTTATCACGATCAGTGGTTTTTTAGGGGTGTTTTTTTTTTGAAAATATTTAACTGCCAGTGTGCATTGAATAATATCTTCCTGAAATTTAATGCGGTCAAAACCCTCACCCCCCCCCTTTCCTCAAAAATAAAATTTGTTACCTTATAACCCTTTTTAATAAATAACAGTGTTAGCTATCCTTTTTATTTAACGGACCTAATTATCTCATAAGAGGGATTGACTGATCCATGCTAATTAAATTTCTATTTATGTCTACATTTGATTTAAATCTGATAGTTTTACTTGACTGTCATATGCAATTGTTCTCCATATTGTTTAATAAGGAACGCAAATACTTCTTTTTAAGTTTGAATTTACAAATACAGTCACGGAAGCATGGACATAGGAGGAGAGGGGGGGGGGAGGAGCAGTGTATAACATGTCCTCAATCCCAATAAAAAACACTAATTTTTTTAAAAAAATTGTCATAAAATAAAAAGTATTTATGAAAAAAACAACAAAATGCCATTGTTCTAACTTCTTATTTTTTTTTTTTTTTTTTAAGGAATACTATAATTGACAAAAAAATAAATATTAGAAAAATTATAGAAATTGATACCAGAAATTAAAAAAGCACAAAATAGCGAATGTTATCAAATTCGCAAGAAAATTTACTCACGATCATCCATCGAACACTCAACTTATAATGACAGAACCCTCTGACTCCCGCGTTGGCTCCATGGCAAACCCCCCTCAATTATTACAACTTATTACATATCTATAGTAAAAGGTGGTATTTTTATTCATATTAATATTTTTTTTTCTACCCTATTTTACAAAAAAATAAGACATAATTTTAAAAGGGGCAAATACTTTTAAAAACTAAAAATATGATTCTAATATATTTCATTTTATTTAATCAAAATAAGAAGCGATATATAAAGTAGTGATTATCATTCATTTATATAACAAAAAAAAAACCTTAAATCTTAAAATATAAATAATATGCGTTATAATGCAAAATTAAATTTATACAAAAAAACTAACTCATTTACCTCGCAACTTTAGACTTTTATTATTGCCACTCCTTCATGTGAAGACCTAAGATATAATTATCATATCTACACTTGCTTTTAATCCGATTATAAGTAGCATGATTCTCGTGTTAACAGCGGTATATAAATATAAATAATCTTATATCAAATAATAACTTTAAAAGGGGAAAAAGGTTTTTTGACAGTTTCCAAATATGTCATCGCAGCAATGTTAAGAAACATTATTTGAATGAAGCTGTGTTTGGACATTTCATTGAAACACTTAGGTGTTTTCAAGAATAGAATTTGAGACTATTTGAACAGTGTTGTGAAATCCGATCCCCCTCCACCTCGTAACGGGTATCGAACCTCCTACCTCGACGTAAGCCCCCCGGTTCCCAAGGGTTCTCCCGGGGTGGGGTTTGGGGGGGGAGGGGCATCAAACATTTTAATTGTTTATATGGACTGAGAAAAAAGTAATTATCTCTGACAAGTAATTTATTTATACAAGGTCAAAAAAATCCGGTGGCAAAAGAAAGAGGAAAATAACAACAGAAAGCAACAACAACACCACCAAGCTCAGACATCTGGAGTTCGTGTCCATTAACTGAAGCCGAGGAGCAACAGCTCGTACAGCATACTGCATCAGTAGAGCAATAGTCAACTTTCATTAACATTTATAAATAAGAAGCTAAAATAATCTAATTTGAACAATAGTTTGCTTTTTTTTTTAAAAAAAAAAAAAAATTTGGAATAAAACAATTAATTTTTTATATAATTATATTTTTCTAAATTACACATCTAATAAGACTAAGACTACATTTTCCCGACAAAAAAAAATATTTTTTTTTTTAACATGTTCAGTTGACATTATGAAAGACATAAGGCAATGTAACTTTTTTTCTTCTTTTAATTGTTCAGGTGGTGGGACAATGACTATGAGAAATTGACAAAGTTTATTAACTATAAAAAAAAAATAATGATTATTTTACATAAAAAATAAAAAACTTTTTTTTCTACAGATTAAAAATATAGCACCCCCAGCGGCACCATTGAGTGATGATGCAAGTATATTTACAGAACCAATTCTGTCACCACCAGCAGAGTTCAGGGATGAACCTATACTGGCTCTAGAGACCACGGAGTGGCATGAGGGATTCCTTCATGACGTTTTTGGGGAAATGGCTAGCCTGGAGGACTTAACTTGTGATATTGACATGGTTGAGGACCCAGACTGGGCAGATAGTTTCATGCGTGAATATTTAGATGATGGTGCTACAAGTAAATCTGAACTGGGTCCTCATAATGAAATTCCATCAGAGGACAATACAGGCTGGCTTGACCAATTGTCCCCAAACACCTTGGAATATGTGCTAGGGGACCTCATGTCACATCCATCCAATGTGATTGAACAGACTGGGTCAGGACATCAAAACAGTAATACATCCTCGGAATTGCCTGATTTTTATCTGTTAGAATCTGCTCTAGGTCATTTGCAAACATACAGGGTAGATTTTAGTCGACCCGAGTACACCGCTGGCAATATTTACCCTCCCACCGATAAAAATCACACTCTATCGATCGACCCCACCCGACCACATAATGATCGACCGCTACAGACAGGGGGGGGTCGAGGGGCACGTAATGCATCAGTCAACAAAAAAGTTTTTTTACAACAGGGGACATCTTGGGATATTTTTTATTGTCATTTTTCGACGGGGAACCAGACTTTTTACCCAGGTCTAATTGAATTTGAATACAAATTTTTCAACTGTGTCAATAAAGTAATTTAAACTTTGGATACATTTAGCGAGAGGGGGAGTGTTTCCACCATTTTATACATTGAACGCATGGATCTGAATCTCAGTAGATATTAAAAAAAACTTTATTTTAAGGGGTGCGCGAGGTAAAAGAATAAAATGTCACCCAGATTTGTCAGCTACAGAGGGGGTTCAGGGTTTTTATTTTGACACTGGACTGCAATGCTTTAAATCCGCGTTTTTAGCAGCGGCTCATAAGACATTATGAAATGAGTCAACAATGAAAAATCTTGAAAGACTTGCACGCAACTTCGGGAAAATTTTCCATAAATTAAAGTTTTTGTTTTTTGAGGTAAAATAGAAGGTTTCCTTTAAAGAAATCACAAGATTATAAACCGAATAGACAAATGGGGGGGTGGGGGTGGTGTGACTACAGAACGACATGTAAGTGGATTATGGGGGGAAAAACCAAATTAGAAAAGGTTTTTGTATTACGTGAGGACACCGATGGTAGACAATGTTAAAAATTTTGTATGGGTTATTTACCAACCCCCCAAAGATGTAAATTCGTATGGCACTTTTTTTCCCGTTACTGCAATAAGTCGACTCCTATCTCAGGCCATTCATAAGGGAGAACGTTTCTATTGTCCCATGTGTCTTTCCTAATTTAGCTTTGAGCGACCATTCTCAGATCACATCGAAACTTGCAAACTTCACGGAAATCAGAGACTGGACCTGCCTGTTGAATCCAAAGACACTTTACACTTTAAAAATTTTCAAAATTCTCTTCTGCAATCTGATAAAGTGTCTTTGGATTGGGAAACAAGACTGATTGAGGTATCAGACCAATCAAGGCCAAATCTAGTCAATGAAAACAAACTAGTTGCATGTTCCTATGCATCGTCCCGTCGCGACGCCAACACTAACATTCAATTGGAAGAGTTTTTTTTTTATATGGACGAGGAGGGTAGTATGTACATGTAATTGGTTTATTTAATAAAAACTGCGAACGAAGCAATTTCACGATTACGTCATACTAATTATCCAATGACATAGTTGGATAAAGAGCGCTTGGCGTTGGACAAGGAGCCAATTTGTTGGGTGTCTAGGGATGTCCTTGCCCCAAAAGACGCGGTGCAGGACAACGATCACCTTATAGACCCAAATTCAACAGGGAAAAGTAAATTTTGGGGGTGGTCTCACAATTTATGTAATTTAAAAATTAAAGAACAACTTTTTATACCTGTTTTTATACATAACTCTAACTATGATCTGAAGTTTGTGCTACCTGCATTGGCACATCTTTAAAGAAATTGAACAGTGGATGATGCAGGGGTGATAGACAGCTTTACGTACAAAATCATACCTAAATCAGCGGAAAAGTTGCTTGTTTTGGAATTTATGTGGAAATTTGTTGAAGCCGGTGTTGAGTACACGAATAAAATTCGCTTTTTATATTACTACAGTTTTTTCCCCTAATCATTGAGCGAATTAATTCAAGTGCAGAAAAACGATGACGGCAGCAACGCTTTCCCCCTTCTCAAGAAAAAATATCCAAATGATTTATATGATTTGTTAACGGTCAAGGGCATCTATCCTTATGACTTTTATTGTTCCATGTCGAGATTCGCCGAGGAGACTATTCCTCCAATTGAATCGTTTTACGATAGTCTTCACGACCGTAAGTGCACCCCCGAGGACTACAGTTGTGCTAAAAAAGGTTGGATCGAGGGAGGGCGTAAAAATGGGTTTGACTGCTGCAAGCTGTCTTTGTAGAGTGACGTGTTAACTTTGTTAGATAGTCTGCGTAAAAATACGGATAAAATCGATGAGGAGTTTAATGTTGAGTTGGGATATTATTTTTCTTCGCCTCAGCTAGTGATGGACCTCATACTGAAAATTAGTGGGGAAAAAATTGGGCTGATCACTGACAGGGCTCAGCACCTGTTCATCGAAAGGACACGGAGGGGGGGTTTTGTTTGTCACGGAGACCGTCTATAGGAAACTGAGCCTCCGGGGGAGAAGACGGGGACACAATCAAATGTAGTTTTCCTCGATATGAAGTCTCTCTACACCTCGGCCATGTCCCATTATGCACTACCTTGCGGTGACTATAAATGGCTCAGTGACCCTCAAACTCCTCATGTCCCCAACCTTGGCGACGACAGTGGTGAGGAGACTGGGACAGTGGGATGGTTTTTTGAAATTGATGGAGAGATACCAGTCAAGCTTCGTGAGTCACTAAAGGATTTTTTTGTCAAATGTATCAATATAACTGTGAATAAGTACTCTTTAATCACTCGAAATATGCTTTTAGTTGAGGTGTACTGATTGAAGTGGACGCCTTAAAAACAAAAAATAATAGCTGACCTTCTGCAAAAAAAAAACATAGTTGTAAACAAATTATAGTTAAAATTTATTTTCAACAACGTTATCAAAGTCAGACAGGTTAACCGAGCGCTCGAATTTAGTCAAAAACCATAGTTGAAAACATTTGCTGACACTTGTGTCGGCAAACTTTCTGCAGCAAAGACGAAAACTGAAACAGAACTTTTTAAACTCATTTTGAATTCGGCTTTCGGCACAATGTATGAGAGTCTTCACAATAGGAATCGTTGTGACATTGTGACCGATCCCGAACAATGTGATCGAATTATTGCCAATCCCAATTACACTTCCTTTACACTCATTGACCCGGACATAGTACTTTTGAATAGGAAAAAAAGATACATTGTCCTAAATAAAAATATTGCTGCAGGCATTGCTATCTTGGAGATCTAAAAATAGCTCATGTTGGAATTCTACTACATTGTGGCTAGGGTATAGTGGCCGGAAAAGGGGCAAGTAGAGGTCTGCTACAGTGAAACAGAGTCTCTACGGCACAGAGTAAAAACCTCAACTCTGCTTGTTGATTTGGCGTACGGTTACAGTATCAGTACTCGGATGTACTCCCCAAAGGGTAGTGGTGGTCTTTGCACTGAGATCTAACAAAGTCGGGCGCCAACACAACTTTTATTGTTAAAATCAGAAAAGGGAAGCGACTTTATTTCCCAGGGTATGTTTGTCGGTCTGAAGGTGTACTTTATACAGACACACGATGAGGACATCAAGACACGTTGCAAAGGAGTACCCACTCTCTATGTGGACAAGAATTTAGTTATGGACATTTATAGGAATTGTATTGTTCAAAATGCAATTCCACGAGCCAAATTGTTGGCAATACGTTCATTGAAGTACAAGAACTATACTGTAAATGTAGAAAAAATAGCCATGAGTACCATTTCCGACAAGGTCTATGTTTGTCAAGATGGTGTGACCACCCTCCCCCGTGGACACTATTTAACTTCAGACCGGACCGACTGTACTGCCCACCGTGAAACTCTCGTTTTAAATAAAGTCCTGTAAATAATTTCCTAAAAACCTTTGGGGGGGGGGGCCTCGCGGCCCGGGGGGGGGGGCCTCGCGGCCCGGGGGGGGGGCGGCTGCCGCCAGCGCGGGGGGCGCACCGACACCAAAGTTATCTTTTTTTTTGGAATTAGAGCAGAATTTTTAAAGCGCCATCTCTAATTTAATGTTTTATTTTCTCTGTAAAAAAAAAAAATGTTTTTTCTCTGTCTGTACCTATGTAAATGTTGCTGTTGTATTTTTTTTTATTATAAATAAATTTAAAAAAAAAAGTTTATTTTTTCAAGTGCTCTCTCTCTAATTTAATGTTTTTTTTTTCTCTATAATAAAAGTGTTTTTTATCTGTGTGTACCGTTGTTAATGTTGTTGTTGTTGTTGTATTATTTATTTTTAATAAATTTAAAAAAAAAGTGTATTTTTTAAATGTATTGTTACTTTTTTATCTGCATATAATAAAAGAAAAAATATGATTCTTTGTCTTTGTCTTCTGTAAGAAAAGAGTATTAGGGAAAAAAAATTATTTAGTCATTATACCATTAGGGTTTTCAGTTAGCTGTCCAGGTGAACTGTTGAAAGGAACATGTAACAATTTAAAACCAAATTCAGATCGTTTCTGTGTGGGCCCTAAATGTCAGCCACAACACTCTTAACTAAATTAATAAAAAATTGTTATGAAATTATTGCGGAAAAGGTGAAAAAAATATACTCGTGCTATAGTATTTGTCAGGAGTCGTACATTACAATAAAAGCACTTGCTGTCATGGGATTGATGAAGATAAAGTTCATACAGGGAATGGACGTTTTCAACATTATTGAACCAAACTCTTGGCTGATCATTGACGATATGGCTGAATCAATTGAACAATGGTCCCAGCAAATGTTACTATTGTTCACGTTTCGTTCTCATCATGAACAGATTTCTGTTACTCTGGTTCTACACAATCTCTTTCAGCAGAGCAAATGTATGCGAACACTTGCTTTGAACTGTACCTAATCAATCATCTACAGAGTTGTTCTTGATTCTCGCTTGCTCATAACCCTCACTAAAAAAATCTATCCAGGAGCCCCTAAATTCCTTCTCTCAGCATACAATCAGGAAACTAATAAAACTCACGTCTATATCTTGCTGGATCTTAATCAAAATAAACCTAAGGATATGCGTGTAGTCACAGATATTTTCAACAATGACATTTCAGTATATATCCCGATGAACACTAAAAAGACATATTATTCACTATCATAACACTCAGAAAACTGCATGAAAATAGACCCTTTTTGTCATTTCTAAGCATTACAAAAACTCAGATTCGAAAAGTAATCCTCAAACACTTTATTGACAATATTTTAATTATTATCTTATCTTACATTTGTTTAAAATTGACCGTGGTTAATTTTCAACTGTCAGACGTAGTTAAGCAACCGGAACAGAAACATCTTTCCCTTTTATGTACATGGGACTCTCAGAACAACGTAAAGACTTTTAAAAGGAAAAGATTTCTTCAGGCGGTTGGTAGCTTTTTCACACTTTTACTGGCAATAATTGCAGGATTTTTAGAAATTTTTCTACAGTGAGAATGTCAAAACATTATCAATTGACTACAATATAACTCACTCTTTCACCTGCCGAACACTTTGAGGATAATCTGATTAAAGTCCTCGACAATGAAACTATTGATGATGATGAAAAACTGTTTTTACTTCAAGATTCACTTCTCCGAGTGGGCAAACACTATCGATCAAAGTCCACTGCTGCTGCTGCTGCTGATTCCAAAAAAGAATCATCGCCTCAATAATCACCTGCTGCTGGAAAAAAATTAAAAACGGTGTATTTGTATAAATTTTTTTTTAAATTTGTAAATATGAGCCCCAAAAATTTGGTTGACAAAATAACGCGACTCCTAATCTATCTCTTGGAAAGTGATCAAATTCAAGTTGAGATCAATGGGTAAAGGATTATAATACAATGCAAGAGCCATAATCTACTTGATTTAATGTATTACATGTTTACAAATCGTGAAGTACTATTATCATTTGACACTCATCTATACAACATTATACATACATTAAACTTCCCCAAAAATCTTATTCGCAATAGACAAATTCTAAAAAATTAAATGAACGTGCATCATCATCATCAACATTAAAAGATGAACTTGAAGAAGAAGAAGATTTTAAATCAATTTTGGAAAATACTAGCACACCACTGATAGCTAGACAAAAGCGAAGACGTATCAAGTCAACGTCCCCACCAGCAGCAGCAGCCCGTATACAAAAGTGGCGCGGAAGTTACTCAACATGTTTACATTCAAAATAGCTGAAGTTCTGAAAGGTGCTTATGAAAATATTGGCGAGGCAGGGAGTGTAAGTTTTCCCAGAACTATTTCCAAAGTTTTAGGTGTTCGCACTGACAGTGTACAATACTATCTACAAAATGAGCCCAGTTAAACTCTGCACAGAAATCGTAGACTTCGTGCCCATAAATATTGGAAAACTACAGCATATTACCCATTGGATATAATGCACTCAGATCTCTTGACTCTAGATGAGCTTCAAAGACGTCACAATACACCGTACAAGTATATTCTACGTACAATCATTGTTTTTAGCCGACCGGCATATGCAAGTCCATTATAATCAAAGAGAGGTGTTGAAGTTACTAATGTCCTTCAAAGTCTTCTCGAAAAGGATTCATATAAAAAAAATTCAAACGGATCGCGGTAGTTACTTTGTTAATCCTTATGTTGCAAAAGTACTAGAGAAATATAGTAAACTGATCTATCATCGTCACAGTCCTATAAAGGCTGCAGGGGCCGAACGATTGATAAGAACTATTCTACTTTTAATTTCAAGATATTGTACATTGAAAAATACACCAGATATTATTCATGATCTTGAGAAAATCATGTTGATTTATAATCAACGACCTCATCGATCATTGTCCAACTCTACACCAATGGAAGTTCATTATTCGGATCATAATACAATTGACACCTTTCTTAAACAACATTCCAATGAATCAAAAGTCGAGAAGAAGAAGAAGAAAAATAACTTCAAGGTGGGTGATACTGTTCGAATTAATAGAACAACTAATGTTTTTGAAAAGGGGAATTACTTGTGGTCCACCGAACTTTTTAAAGTGGCAAAAATCCTAGACACTAAACCCATAACTTATCGCCTGCGTGACACCAAAGATGAAGAGATTCTCGGCGGTTTTTATGACTATGAATCTAAAGAAGTTAAATATGACAGTGAAATCTATCAAATTGAAAAGATATTAAAGAGAAGTACTCGTTGCTGTAAGAAAGAGTTACTAAGTCTATGGCTAGGATAAAAATCTGAGGTTTAGTCTTGGATTGGTGTTGGAGATATTGACAAAGACCTATGATTTCTATGTAAGATTTATGTCAAAAGTTTCCGATCCTCTCTAGAATGAATTGAATACGACAAGTGATTTTTGGACAAAACTCTCACCCGCCATCAAATTTGAAGGTGCATATGACGTGACCCTTGTCGACTTTCTACTCAAAAATAACTATGACATCCTGAGACAGGCTCGTGTGTATGATATAAAAGTTATACCATTCGAGTGAACTATGAATGGGTGGGGCTATGCCGACTATGACTGGGTTGAAGAACTTAAATCTAGTGACTATCCACATGTCAGATTGAAATATATTGAATATGATAACATGGGGGATCTGTTTCGTAAAATCCATGGAAAAATCTCATATCGTCAGAATGGTACATTCAATTTTAATTATTCATTGTAAAATGATATGATTTACAGTAGCTCACCTGTTGAAACTGAAACAATTATTCTCAATGAAAATTTGAGAGATGTTATTTTCTTTAATCAGAATATTATACATGGGAAAAATGCTGGTACCGTTTACGGGCTGGATAATTTTTTTTTTGGTGATTATCCAACTGTTTTTGCCTCGGACTCTTTAATATGTCTCTATACATCCTGAGTGTAAACATCGTGGGTTGTTAATTAACATGTACCCCTCCTACGTGTTATTTAAATAAAAACAACTAATGAACTTGTTCACCACTATAATATCAAGCATCGTCAGTAAATAAATTTAAAAAATTACTATTTGGAAATAGGTCAGTTAACATGCATACTTTAATTGGTTTATACTCTTGAAATAACAAAAGGCCTCTCATTTATTAATTTTAATTTTCGACATTGATTCAACGACGGCAAAAACACCTAAAAAAATGAACAATAGAAGAATTCTATTTGTCTGTATCGATCTTTATTGTTATGTTGGTGCTGTGAGTCCACGTCAAGTAGGCACTGGATTGGACTATTACAAGGGGCGTACTACAATGTCTGTCTATGGTCTGGGTAGCTGGTTTGCTAGGATATTTCGTTCTGCACTACCACGTACCAGAAAATATCTTCTACCTGCTGCATCAAATTTTGCTGCCTCCACAGTACATGCCTGGGGGTTGGGCAATAAGTTCAAGGACAGTTTTAAGGACAATATTAGATCTTCAGCCAGATACGTTGGCTACCAATTACAATATAGACAAAATGTAGAGTGATTAATATTGATGCGTTTGAGTCATTCACCCATCAGTCTCCGCCAAGACAGGACGAAGAGGACATAAGCCATGAATTTAAGACATACAACAACACACACAAATAAGAAAAATAATAAGAAGAAGAAGAAGATTGTTAGATTAAATAAGGATTTCTTCTCTTAAGATGAATTATCTTCCTCACAAGGACTCATATAAATCAATCGCATTCTAATAGAATCTATTCAATGCTGAAAATGTTGATTTCAGTGTCAAGTATGTCTAATATGAACAATTTCATCCTCAACAACCCCTCTTTGAAAATATACACTGTCAAATATGTTCCAATGAAGTCTATTTCATTAATTTTTCGTCAACTTTTATTGATTTTACTGTTGTGGTGAAGAAAAACTCACGTAAAACAACTCCACCTGTCGGCTTTGGTCACTCCAATGAACACTGTAGTCTGAATAAACTATTCAAACAAATTAATGTATTTATTAATGTTACATTGGTGAGCACTAGCAATAATTTATCCAACTATGCAAGCTACATACAATTTCTGATGATGACGCCAAAGGTGTACAAGGAGATGAGAGGACAATCATTGGGCTATGAATATCGAACAGGTATTGATACTGGCGGTGAGTTGACTAATGCAGTGACCCAGGAATATCATCTAGTTGTAAAATTAAATCATGATATATTCAATATATCCCAATGGCTACCCCCCAATGTCAAGATCGAAATAAAGTTACAGATGGCCCCATCGAATGTCAGTCTGAGAAAAACACTTCCTGCAGCACCCGATGCAAATGTTATTATCACATCGGCAATTCTCCATGTCCTGAATCAACAGGTTATGAGCTCGGTTGAATTGGCAGTGGAAAATCTAAGAGTCTACGGTAACACCATTAAACCTCTTGTCCCTCATCCACTCACCACTCAATCTAAAAGTGCCATCGGCTCTCGTATATCTCGAGATTAATCATTTATCAATGGATAAATCCCTTAAAACGTGGCTTTGTCATGTGTGACTAGTGTCCGTGTCGTTGGATGCTGGACTGGATCCCCCCATGATTTTAATTTTTTAGGTTTATCTAGCCTCGTTTGTAAAGTGACTGGTATTCCACTGTACACTCTATCTTTTGATAAAAAATCCTATAAAACTCTGTACGAGTTGACCATGCAATCCCTAGATCATGACTCTCAACTATTTGAAAATGGAATAACAGAATCAATGTTTTCAAAAAATCATGGGGTTATTGTTTTGGACTTGTCAGGCACACAGGATATGAGCATAGTACGAACTGGGAATGTACGTTTAGAGTGTACATTTGCCGATGCTCTGGCATAGAGTATCACGCTACTATCACTGAGCCAATTCGAAAACGATTGTGAAATCACACCTGACTGCAGTGTTCTACTAGACCTTGCACCATGACCACAACACAAATAATCAATGTATTTAGTATGGATCCATACATGTCACAATACATGTCCTAGTTCATACCCTCTGACTTCATTGAAAAAAATCAAATTTATAAAAAGACCAGACTAAGTTTTAATATCAGTCCGTCGACTTTGAAGACCGGTCATTGGCTCTATATCTTTCAAACGGCGAAGAATATTGAATTTTTTGATCCTCTTGGTATCTCGTATAAATCCTATGTTCCATACATCAGCTAGTTTATTGAAAGCAGTGGGACAACAATTATTCAAAATCAACAAAGAGTACAGGATTTAATAACTAAGACATGCGGCTTTCATGCACTACTCTTTTTCATGTTCAGATGTCGTGTCGACACCTACAAGCAGTTTCTTTACATATACGTTGATGTACATAAATTTAACGAATTTCGAGTGGATAATATAATTACAAGCTTATTTAATATTTATTTTAGTTCCATTATAATAAATTTTTACAAAGATGTATGTTATATTTTTTATTAATATAAAACAAAATTATATACATTATAAAACGACTTTTCTACTCTTTAGATTTCATCAACTACTAGTTGTTTGTCAACGACAACTAGTGCTGGTAGATTATTTGAATTCAAGGTGTAATGATCATGATGTAGTGCAATGTCGGGGTCACATTTTCTACAGTAGAGTGTGACTTCACTCTTGTCATATCTCTTTGTATAGTCAATGATACTATTCGCATTCATTCTATAGAATTCACATGTTTCAATTTGCGTATTTGAAGCAATTTCACAAACAGTGTCCTCAAGTGTCGAATCACATTCTGTCACTGCCAAATAAAAATCAGTGGGCTTATAATCATAACACCCAGAGTCTTCACAACAATGACGTAGAAACAATTTTCTATTTTTGTTCCAACTGTTGAATCGTTGGCCTGTGTCCTCCTCCCATAACACTCGAAAACCACGACGATACCAATCTCGTAGCACTAAACTAAACTCCCGGTTAGGATTCTGTCTAATCATGCTGGGATATGTACTCTCCCATAGCTTAAATTTTTCATAATGACAATTGGAGCATAGGTAACCTCTAGGATGAGAGTCACACACCTCTTCAATACAGGACTTACACCCTTTAATTTTTACAGAATATCCTCTATGCAATTTACATGGGTTGCATAATCTACACTTTTCATCACACTCCTCAATCATTGTGCAATTCTCACATGATGACCAACTGCCCAGTGAGTACATACACAGTGGACATGTATGGAGCATTTTGTCATGTGTTGACGCTCTCACTTCCACAATTAAACTTAGCTAGCAACAAAAAAAAATTGCTTTAGATAGAGAAAGAGAGAGAGGAGTAAAACAACTGTTATAACAATATTTATTATTAAAAAAGAAAATTAATAAATTTATAGGAAATAATTTTTAAAAGAATATACACGATATAATTTTTCAGCGTTGCGATAAATATATCGCAAAATTTTGTATATTATATTTTAACACAATATATAAGCTTCATACAGTAGTCTAATGATGGAGAATAAGTTTTCATTATATCAACAAGCATTCCCCGAGAAAATATCTTCCTTTGAATAGACAACTCTAGAATATCATCATCTAGAATCAAACGATTGTCCATAAGAATTAGATTCCTCATGATTCGATCTTTCTCGAATCTATCCATTTTTTTTTTTAGAGTCCTAAGTCTTTCACAACCAACTTCAGACTAACCAGAATCTCTTTTTTTGTACTCTAGAAAATATACGCTTGTCTACTATAGAAAAAAAGAAAAAATACCATTGATTTAGAAACAGTTTTATTGATCATAATTACAATAATAATATTCACTGATGCATTTTGTTCTCATCAATATATTTCGATAGAACATCTAATGCTGATCGAAGTTTATTTATATGGAGAATATTTACTTTTCCTGCAAAACACAACTGCTCCTCCTGCTCAAACTTGCTTAATGATATCACATATCTAGCATACATAATGTCCCATTCAAGACATAGTCTACAACCAGCAGTTATTTCAACGGCTACATTAGGTACTCGTATATCACTGCTGCTGCTGCTGTCAGTTCCATCATTAATATCAAATAGTGTAAATGCACCACTCATTTTTTTCTCCACTAATATCCTTTCAAATAAAAAACTATTCTCTTTGAATTCAATTCTCTTACTAATATGAATTGTAAAGAAAATTATTCCTTTTATTCAAATCCTAATCGCCAATCAAGTTATACACGTTCCTCTTGGCAAAGAGTGTGATGACCTGTAACTACTAGAAATTCTGAATCTCTTTGAAAAGTTGTAGAGCTTCTATAGAAGTATTACCTAGATGCGAGGGTCTACTCACTCTCTTTGAAAAGGTGTAGAGCTTCTATAGAAGTATTACCTAGATGCGAGGGGCTACTCACACTCTTTGAAAAGGTGTAGAGCTTCTATAGAAATGTTTTCCTATAGCTTCTATAGAATCCAGACGACGCATACTACTATCAACTATCCATCAAATATACCATCAACTATTCCTGAAGCATTTCTGATGCGTCCCCTTGACAACCTGTATGGGCATAGTGTGTTTCGAATTAGTTCCATATAGTTTCTATATATCCCAAATTTTTCTCCTCAATAACCTTAGTTTTAATAGCAGTAGTAGTGGTAATAGCCAGTAGCGGATTCAGGATTTTAGGAAGGGGGGGGGGTGACTCGTTGCGAAAAATTCCCATTCCAAATTAAGCCTAACGTACCTTACTGATTATGAAAGTTGCATGCCTCTGCTTATATCCGTCATTTAGCTGTCGGTTCTGTAAAGCTATCCACAAAACTACATTTATAGAAGCACTATCAATGTTATATAGCAAATTCTCGCCTCCTATTACTATTAGCAAATCTATCAATAACACTTTCTACATTTATGACAATTAATTAAAAAAAAAATTCCGAAATAAGTTTTTCAAAGAAAAGTAAAGACCATTTTAAACTTAAGCTCAGTAGATACAAATACCTGTTAAAATTCCAACTTAAAACGGCCAGAAATTACTATTAAAGAATAAATGAAACCCAAAATGAACAGAAATTAAATAAAAATCATAGGAAAAAACATACAACAAGCAATAATAAAAACGAATAAATAGATCTTAAAGCGAGTAATGCTTAGATTGAATATGAAAATCAAGCTTAAAACGAAAAAAATATTTTGCTATTGAAGTATAAATGAAACTGAAAACGAACAGAAATTAAATAAACAATCAATGCAAACAAACATACAATAGATATAAATGTAAATGAATAAATAAATTTTAAAACAAGTGAAACTTAAATTGAATATGCAAATCAAGCTTGAAACTAACAAAAATCACTACAAACAAGAGTTTGGGTATGACCTCCTTCTCTCACTGTATCTGTATCTGCTGTATCTGCTGAGCTTAAGTTTAAAATGACCTTACTTTTCCTTGAAAAACTTATTTTTCGGAAAGTTTTTTTTTAAAATTAATTTTTGTTCATTTTTGATTGCAAAAAGTTTCAAGTTTTTAAAAATTCGTTATTTCAAAATCAAACTTAAAAAAAAACAAATCTTCATTAAAGCATCAAAACTAGTATCAAAGTAACAATATCAAAGTGAAAAAGTTTGCCCCCTTTGAAATGAGCTTCCTTTGAAGTTTATACGATGCCCTTTCTAAATGAAGTGTGTCTGGGAAAACAATAAATGGAGTGTCGGGGGAGGCTAGCTGCCCTCTGATCAATTTTTACTCTTAAAAAGTGAATTACAACTTTCAATTTTCAATCAAATGGGCCCTCTATGTAGTTTATACGAGCATCCCTTCCATAACAGCTATATATGCCCCCAGGGCATAACTTATAACACCTACCCTCGGGCCCTGTGGGACTGTGGGCCCTCGACACGGTAGTTTTTGTTATCTGAACTTTAAATCTATTTTGAACAAAATGTATATCTGAAAATTTTTGTTTGATGCATTTAGGGCGTGGAGGGAGGGGGGGGGGGGGTTTGGCTAGTTGCCCTCCAATATCTTTTGACCCTTAAAAAGTGAACGAGAACTTCCAATTTCCAATAAAATGAACCGTCTCCGAAGTTTATACAAGCATCCCTTCCATAAAAACGATATATGCACCGAGTCCATTACTTAAAACGCCTGCCTCCGGGCCATGGGGGGTAGCGTCGACACAGGAGTTTTTCTCATCTGACCTTTGAATTATTTTTAATGAAATAGCTATTTTAAAATTTTTATCGGATAGGCTTGGGGGAAAAAGGGTGTGTGGGGAGCTAGTTGCCCTCGGATATCTTTTGACTCTTAAAAAGTGATCTAGAACTTTCAATTTCCAATCAAATGAGCAATTTCGGAAGTTTATACGAGCATCTTTTTCATAAGAACCATACACGCCCCCAGGACAATACTTACAACGTCTACCTCTTGGGCCCGGGGGGTGGGGGTTGTGTTGACGTCGGAGTTTTTGTTATCCAATCTTGGAACAATTTTTTAAAAACTGCCTATCTAAAAATTTGTACCAGTAGCGGATGGGTTTGGGAAAAAAAGGTCATGTTGGGGGGCTAGTTGCCCTTAAATCTCTTGACTCTTAAACACTGAATTAGAACTTTCAATTTCCAATCAGATGAGCCCTCTATGAAGTTTATACGAGCATCCCTTTCATAAGAACCATACATGCCCTTAGGACATAACTTAGAACGCCTTTTCCCGCACCCTGGGGGGTTGTATTGACACCGGAGTTTTTTTTATCCGACCTTTGAACCATTTTGTTCTTAACAAAATGTCCATCTCAAAATTTTCATCAAATGGGTTTGGAAAAAGAAGGCGTGGGGGTAGGCTAGTTGCCCTCGCATCTCTTTTGACTCTTAAAAACTGAACTAAAGCTTTCAATTTCCAATCAAATGAGCCATCTCTGAAGTTTATACGAGTATCCCTTTCATAAGAACCATATTTGCCCCAGGGCATAACTTACAACACCCGTCCCCAGGCCCGGGGGGGGGGGGGTGTCGACACCTAATTATGTGTTATCTGACTTATGAACAATTTTTACCTTAATGGCTATCTCAAAACTTTTATCGGATAAATTCGGGAAAAAAGGGACGTGGGGGGGGCTATTTGCCCTCCAATCTCTTTTGACTCTCAAAAACTGAACTAGAACATTCAATTTCTAATCAACTTAGACCTCTCTGAAGTTTTTACGAGCATCCCTTCCATAAGAACCATATATTCTCCCAGGACATAACTTACAATGCCTGCCTTCGGGCCCTATGGGGGGGGGGACTGTGTCGACCCCAGAGTTTTTGTTATATGGTCTTTGAACTATTTAAAAAAAATAGCTATCTCAAAATTCTTATCAGATGAGTTTGAGAAAGAAAGGGCATGGAAGGGTGGTCTAGGTGCCCTCCAATCTCTTTTGACTCTTAAAAAGTGAACTAGAACTTTCAACTTCCATTCAAATGAGCCCTCTTTGAAGTTTTTCCGAGCATCCCTTCCATAAGAACCATATATGCCCCCAGGTCATAATTTACAACTCCTGCCCCTGGAGCCTGGGGGGTTTTGTCGACACCGGAGTTTTTGTTATATGATCTTTGAACTATATTTAACAAAATAGCTATCTCAAAATTTTTATCGGATGCATTTGGTAAAAAAGGGCGTGGGGAGGGGGCTGGTTACCCTCCAATATCTTTTGACGCTTAAAACGTGAACTAGAACTTTCAATTTCAAATCCAAAGAGCCCTCTCTGAAGTTTATACGACTATTCCTTCCATAAGAACCATATATGCCCTCAGGGCATAACTTATAACCCATGCCCTGAAAACCTTGGAGGGGCAGTTTCATGCTCAAAGATATAACTTCCAGAGCTTTCAACTATGTTGAACAAAATGGCTATCCCAAAATTTTCATTGGATGTGTTTGGGGAAATGATGGGCGTGGAAGGAGTGTTAGTTGCCTTTCAGTCACTTTCGACTATTAAAACCGGCACTAGCCATTAAAATTTCCGATCGAATGAGCCCTCTTTGAAGTTGTTACGAGCATCCCTTCCAAAAGAACCATATATTCCCCCAGGACATAACTTACAACGCCTGCCTTCGGGCCCTGAGGGGGGGGGGGCTGTATCAACCCCGGAGTTTTTGTTATATGGTCTTTGAACTATTTTTTTTTAAGTGACTATCTCAAAGTTCTTATCAGATGAGTCTGAGAAGGAAAAGGCGAGGGGGGGACTAGGTGCCCTCCAATCTCTTTTGACTATTAAAAAGTGAACTAGAACTTTCAATTTACAAATCAACTAAACCCTCTTTGAAGTTTATACAAGTATCCCTTCCAGAAAAACAATTTATACCCCCAGGGCATAGCTTACAGTACCTGCCCCCGGGCCCTGGGGATTTGTGTCGACACAGGAGTTTTTGCTATATCATCTTTGAACTATTCTTAACAAAATAGCTATCTCAAAATTTTTATCGGATGCATTTGGGGAAAAAGGGCATGGGGAAGGGGGGGGGCTGGTTACCCTCCAATATCTTTTGACGCTTAAAAAGTGAACTAGAACTTTCAATTTCCAATCAAATGAGCCCTCTCCGAAGTTTATACGAGCATTCCTTCTATAAGAACCATAAATGCTCCCAGGGCATAACTTATAACCCATTCCCTGAAGACTTTGGGTGGGGAAGGGGGAGTTTCAGGCTCAAAGATATAATTTCCCGAACTTTCAACTACGTTGAACAAAATGCCTATCTCAAAATTTGGATCGGATGTGTTTGGGGAAATGGTGGGCGTGGAAGGAGTGTTATTTGCCTTCCAATCACTTTCGACTATTAAAAAGGGCACTAGCCATTTAAATTTCCAATCGAATGAGCCCTCTCTGAAGTTTTTACGAGCATCGCTTCCATAAGAACCATATATTCCCCCAGGACATAACGTACAACGCCTGCCTTCGGGTCTTGGGGGGGGGAGGGGGCTGTATCGACCCCAGAGTTTTTGTTATATGGTCTTTGAACTATTTTTAAAAAAATGGCTCAGCTATTTTTAAAAATCTCAAAGTTCTTATCAGATGAGTCTGAGAAAGAAAGGGCGTGGAGGAGGGGGGGGGGGCTATATGCCCTCCAATCTCTTTTGACTCTTGAAAAAAGAACTAGAACTTTCAGTTTCCAATCAAATGAGCCCTCTTTGAATTTTATACGAGCATCCCTTCCATAAGAACCATATATACCCCAGGATATAACTTACAACGTCTGTCCCCGGATATAACTTTCAACGCCTGTCCCCGGACCCTGGGGGGTGGTGTCGACACCGGAGTTTTTGATATGATCTTTGAACTATTTTTAACAAAATAGCTGCCTCAAAAATTTTATCAGATACATTTGGGAAAAAAAGCGGGGGGGGGGGCTGGTTACCCTCCAATATCTTTTGAATCTTAAAAAGTGAACTAGAACTATCAACTACGTTGAACAAAATGGCTTTAAAATATTAATAAAAATATTTCATGATCTTTGAAATATTTTTAACAAAATAGCTATCTCAAAATTTTTATCGGATGCATTTAGGAAAAAAGGACATGGGGGGGGGGGCTGGTTACCCTCCAATATCTTTTTACGTTTAAAAAGTGAACTATAACTTTCAATTTCAAATCAAAAGAGCCCTCTCTTAAGTTTATAAGACTATTCCTTCCATAAGAACCATATATGCCCTCAGGGCATAATTTATAACCCATGCCCTGAAAACCTTGGAGGGGCAGTTTCATGCTCAAAGATATAACTACCAGAACTTTCAACTATGTTGAACAAAATGGCTATCCCAAAATTTTGATTGGATGTGTTTGGGGAAATGATGGGCGTGGAAGGAGTGTTAGTTGCCTTTCAGTCACTTTCGACCATCAAAACCGGCACTAGCCATTAAAATTTCCGATCGAATGAGCCCTCTTTGAAGTTGTTACGAGCATCCCTTCCAAAAGAACCATATATTCCCCCAGGACATAACTTACAACGCCTGTCTTCGGGCCATGACGGGGGGGGCTGTATCAACCCTGGAGTTTTTGTTATATGGTCTTTGAACTATTTTTTTTAAATGGCTATCTCAAAGTTCTTATCAGAGGAGTCCGAGAAGTAAAGGGCGAGGAGGGGGGGGCTAGGTACCTTCCAATCTCTTTTGTGAATCAAATGAGTCCTCTTTGAAGTTTATACGAGTATCCCTTCCATAAGAACCATAAAATCCCCCCGGGCATAACTTACAACGCCTGTCCCCGGGCCCTAGGGATTTGTGTCGACACAGGAGTTTTTGCTATATCATCTTTGAACTATTATTAACAAAATAGCTATTTCAAAATTTTTATCGGATGCATTTGGGAAAAAAGGGCATGGGGAAGGGAGGGGGGGCTGGTAACCCTCCAATATCTTTTGACGCTTAAAGAGTGAGCTAGAACTTTCAATTTCCAATCAAATTACCCCTCTCCGAAGCTTATACGAGCATTCCTTCTATAAGAACCATAAATGCTCCCAGGGCATAACTTATAACCCATTCCCTGAAGACCTTGGGGAGGGGGGCGGGGGGATTTTCAGGCTCAAAGATATAATTTCCAGAACTTTCAACTATGTTGAACAAAATAGCTATCTCCAAAGTTTGATTGGATGTGTTTGGGGAAATGGTGGGCGTGGAAGGGGTGTTAGTTGCCTTCCAGTCACTTTCGACTTTTAAAAAGGGCACTAGCCATTTAAATTTCCAATCGAATGAGCCCTCTCTGAAGTTTTTACGCGCAACGCTTCCATAAGAACCATATATTCCCCCAGGACATAACGTACAACGCCTGCCTTCGGGTCTTGGGGGGGGGAGGGGGCTGTATCGACCCCAGAGTTTTTGTTATATGGTCTTTGAACTATTTTTAAAAAAATGGCTCAGCTATTTTTAAAAATCTCAAAGTTCTTATCAGATGAGTCTGAGAAAGAAAGGGCGTGGAGGAGGGGGGGGGGGGGGCTATATGCCCTCCAATCTCTTTTGACTCTTGAAAAAAGAACTAGAACTTTCAGTTTCCAATCAAATGAGCCCTCTTTGAATTTTATACGAGCATCCCTTCCATAAGAACCATATATACCCCAGGATATAACTTACAACGTCTGTCCCCGGATATAACTTACAACGCCTGCCCCCGGACCCTGGGGGTGGTGTCGACACCGGAGTTTTTGTTATATGATCTTTGAACTATTTTTAACAAAATAGCTGTCTCAAAAATTTTATCCGATACATTTGGGAAAAAAAGCGGGGGGGGGGGGGCTGGTTACCCTCCAATATCTTTTGAATCTTAAAAAGTGAACTAGAACTATCAACTACGTTGAACAAAATGGCTTTAAAATATTAATAAAAATATTTCATGATCTTTGAAATATTTTTAACAAAATAGCTATTTCAAAATTTGTATCGGATGCATTTGGGAAAAAAGGACATGGGGGGGGGGGCTGGTTACCCTCCAATATCTTTTTACGCTTAAAAAGTGAACTATAACTTTCAATTTCAAATCAAAAGAGCCCTCTCTTAAGTTTATAAGACTATTCCTTCCATAAGAACCATATATGCCCTCAGGGCATAATTTATAACCCATGCCCTGAAAACCTTGGAGGGGCAGTTTCATGCTCAAAGATATAACTACCAGAACTTTCAACTATGTTGAACAAAATGGCTATCCCAAAATTTTGATTGGATGTGTTTGGGGAAATGATGGGCGTGGAAGGAGTGTTAGTTGCCTTTCAGTCACTTTCGACTATTAAAACCGGCACTAGCCATTTAAATTTCCAATCGAATGAGCCCTCTCTGAAGTTTTTACGGGCATCCCTTCCAAAAGAACCATATATTCCCCCAGGACATAACTTACAACGCCTGTCTTCGGGCCACGACGGGGGGGGGCTGTATCAACCCTGGAGTTTTTGTTATATGGTCTTTGAACTATTTTTTTTAAATGGCTATCTCAAAGTTCTTATCAGATGAGTCTGAGAAGTAAAGGGCGAGGAGGGGGGGCTAGGTACCTTCCAATCTCTTTTGTGAATCAAATGAGTCCTCTTTGAAGTTTATACGAGTATCCCTTCCATAAGAACCATAAATGCCCCCCGGGCATAACTTACAACGCCTGTCCCCGGGCCCTAGGGATTTGTGTCGACACAGGAGTTTTTGATATATCATCTTTGAACTATTCTTAACAAAATAGCTATTTCAAAATTTTTATCGGATGCATTTGGGAAAAAAGGGCATGGGGAAGGGTGGGGGGGCTGGTAACCCTCCAATATCTTTTGACGCTTAAAGAGTGAGCTAGAACTTTCAATTTCCAATCAAATTACCCCTCTCCGAAGTTTATACGAGCATTCCTTCTATAAGAACCATAAATGCTCCCAGGGCATAACTTATAACCCATTCCCTGAAGACCTTGGGGAGGGGGGAGGGGGGATTTTCAGGCTCAAAGATATAATTTCCCGAACTTTCAACAACGTTGAACAAAATGGCTATCTCAAAATTTGGATTGGATGTGTTTGGGGAAATGGTGGGCGTGGAAGGAGTGTTATTTGCCTTCCAATCACTTTCGACTATTAAAAAGGGCACTAGCCATTTAAATTTCCAATCGAATGAGCCCTCTCTGAAGTTTTTACGAGCATCGCTTCCATAAGAACCATATATTCCCCCAGGACATAACGTGCAAAGCCTGCCCTCGGGCCCTGGGGGGGGGGGGGAGGGCTGTGTCGACTCCGGGGTTTTTCTTATATTATCTTTGAAATATTTTTAACAAAATGGCTTTCTCAAAATTTTGATTGGATGCATTTGGGAAAAAGAGCGTTGGGGGGGGGGGGGCAACCCTCCATTATATTTTGACGCTTAAAACGTGAACTAGAACTTTCAATTTCAAATCAAATGAGCCCTCTCTGAAGTTTATAGGAGCATTCCTTCCATAAGAACCATATATGCCCTCAGGGCATAACTTACAACCCATGCCCTGAAGACCTTGGGGGGGGGGCAGTTTCATGCTCAAAGTTATGATTTCCAGAACATTCAACTACCTTGAACAAAATGGCTATCCCAAAATTTTGATTGGATGTGTTAAGGGAAATGATGGGCGTGGAAGGAGTGTTAGTTGCCTTTCAGTCACTTTCGACCATCAAAAAGGGCACTAGCCATTAAAATTTCCGATCGAATGAGCCCTCTCTGAAGTTGTTACGAGCATCCCTTCCAAAAGAACCATATATTCCCCCAGGACATAACTTACAACGCCTGCCTTCGGGCCCTGGGGGGGGGGCTGTATCGACCCCGCAGTTTTTGTTATCTGGTCTTTGAACTATTTTTAAAAAAATGGCTCAACTATTTTTAAAATCTCAAAGTTTTTATCAGATGAGTATGAGAAAGATAGGGCGTGGAGGAGGGGAGGGGCTATATGCCCTCCAATCTCTTTTGACTCTTAAAAAAAGAACTAGAACTTTCAGTTTCCAATCAAATGAGCCCTCTGAATTTTATACGAGTATCCCTTCCATAAGAACCATATATGCCCCAGGATATAACTTACAACGCATGTCCCTGGATATAACTTACAATGCCTGCCCCCGGACCCTGGGGGGTGGTGTTGACACCGGAGTTTTTGTTATATGATCTTTGAACTATTTTTAACAGAATAGCTGTCTCAAACTTTTTATCGGATACATTTAGGGAAAAAATGCGGGGGGGGGGGGGGGTTCTGTTTACCCTCCAATATCTTTTGACTCTTGAAAAGTGAACTAGAACTATCAACTACGATGAACAAAATGGCTATCACAAAATTTTGATTGAATGTGTTTGGGGAAATGATGGGCGTGGAAAGGGTTTTAGTTGCCTTCCAATCACTTTCGACTATTAGAAAGGGCACTAGCTATTTAAATTTCTAATCGTATGAGCCCATTTTGAAGTTTCTACGACAACTCTTTCTATAAGAACCTTATATGCCCCCAGGGAATAGCTTACAACCCTTGCCCTGAGGGCTGTGAGGGGGGGGGGTATCATCCTCAAAGACCTAATTTTCAGAATTTTCAACCAAGTTGAACAAAATGGCTGTATCAAAATTTTGATTGGATGTGTTTGGGAAAAGGTGGGCGTGAGAGGGGGGTTAGTTGCCCTCCAATCACTTTCGACTATTAAAATGGGTACTAGCCCTTTGAAACTTCAGAAAGGACTCATTCAATCGGAAATTCCAATTGAATGAGCCCTTTCTGAAGTTTCTACGACAAAGCTTTCTATAAAAGCTTATATGCCCCCAGGGTATAACTTACAACCCTTGCCCCGAGGGCTGTGGGAGAGTGTCCTCAAAAATGTAATTTCTATCTATAAATCAACTACGTAGAACAAAATGGCTATCTCAAAATTTTGATTGGATGTGTTTGGGGAAATGGTGGGCGTGGAAGGGGTGTTCGTTGCCTTCCAATCACTTTTGACCCTTAAAAAGGCTACTAGAATTCTCAATTTTCAATCGAATGAGGCCCCTTTGAAGTTTATACGATGACCCCTTCCATGTGAAGTGCCTCTGGGGAAAAAAAAATACTAATAAATAAATAGATAATGAAACGTTGGAGCTGGATGACCTTTACTATAGGTAACGCTACAGCGTTGCCTCTGATATCACGGTGAACATGAAGAAGGGCAAGTCCTGTGAGTTTTTCCTCCATCGTGTTATTTTTTAGCCACGTTTTCAATCTTCTCAAGGTAGAAAAACTTTGTTCAACAGATACCAAAGTGACTGGTATGAGAATGTTCAAGAGCGCTGAAATATTCGGGAAAATATCAGCATCGCAGTTCTGTTTCTGTAAAGTTTTCCTCTAGTGTTTCAGGAATTCTACGTGTGCCTGCAGTGCTTTCTCTCAGACGAAGCCACCGAGTTTTCCATATTGTCGCTTCTCCGGCCAGGGCAGATTCACAAACTGATTGGGAGCGGAAACCCATTACTGACTAGTTTCACTCTGACAAGTTATGAATCGTATTAGCGAATTACTGTTTGTTCACTACCATACAATTTATTGGCAAGAAAATACTGAACTTAAAAGTGTCCAGCGTCTCAACAGAAAAACGGCTTTCTAATTCCCAAATGATTGTGTCCATAAAGGGAATACAAAATGACCGTCTATAATGTTCCTCGTGTGAACTGAATCGCATACTAATCCGGTCCATTTGATTTTTCGCTATCCTTGGGACTGTTATTTCTAAACCTAGCTCAGTTCCCACTTTAGTTACCTCTTCAACTGTGTTTTTAAACTCGCTTTCACTCTCCCAACGCTTGACTTGCAGCTGGGTAAAAAGTCCTTAATATGGCTTGCTGCAGACGCGAGGTCTAAGCTCTTCTTCTGAAATAGCTGACTGAGCAGTAAAATTCGTAAAGAGAGCAAATGATTACTATCAGGCTGGAGGATCTGACAGCAGTCAATAGGGATTTTGCTTTTGCTCCAGTTGTGCATCTGGCTAAAACATAATTGCGCTTTGCAGAAGCACCAAAAAAGAAACTATGTTTTTATTACTCCGATGGAGCTTCTAACACTCTGGACAGAAGAAGTTTTTGACATGGAAAGATTTAGAACATGGTTGAAACATGGGCAACGCAGGGCATGCTTTGCTACCTTTTGAACTTCTTTTACAGTACCAAAATGTTCTGAAACCACCATAGCACATCCATCAGTGCCTATGCCCACACAATTTTCTAAATCTAGCCCAAGAGATCTAAGAAAATCCAAAACAACATTTCCAAGCGTTTCCCCTGTAATAGTCGGTTCGAAGTCTTCGATTCTATCCGAGTAATATGTTTCGTGTAGGTCTAAAAAAAACAACGAAATCTTCACGTCTTGTGCAATTATAATTGTAGCAAATACAGTACTCAGCTGTGACTTGTGTGAAATATCCGTTGTTTCATCAACAACCACATTGTAGAACTTGGCAGAATGATGTGCAAGAATTTCTGTAAGAATCTGTTTGGCACAACATTCAATTAATTCAGTCTGTGTTGTTTCGCTTATATAAGTAGCATTTGCAACTGAGCTTTCCAAATGTCGTTTTAAAGTGACGTTGCCACTATTTACACGGTGCCTTAAAAATTCTCAAAAGTTCCCTTCGTTTGTCAATGGGTTTTTTTCTGCTAATGATTCTCCCTCATCTCTATGGCCACAATGAGCAATGTTGTGTCAACCCAAGAAAACAATTGATTCTACAATTGACTTCAATCTTGCTCTGTTTTCTTGCACTTGTTGACTACGTTGTTTGTTTACAAGGCTTAAAATGTTGGTTTCAAGGCTATTATATTTTAGAAGGAAATGTTTGCCTGCGTCAACTGAATCGTGGTGATACTGATTATTTTTATGAGACACCAAGTCTCCGTTTTTTCCAGTTAACTTAGCAAAAGTCACGAAGAGCTGCTTTGCCAACTTTTGCAATTGATTGTAGCCTCCAATCTGTCGAACGTTAAACAAAACACAATATTTACAGAATAAGCCCCTCATCTTGTTTGAAAGTACTGGTCAGTGGAATTATTCCGAACGAGTACGATTTAAAATTTCTATTCGTCCCTATCCAGCTTCTTGTGAACTGAATAGGGGAAGCTCTAGCTAGACGGCAGAATCCACAGGCTCTGAAGCAATTGATATCGCGTACAGTCATCCAGTTTTTTAACTCTATCGATATAGCTTCCAATATCATTTTCGCAAAAAGTGCTTGTATTTTCAATGTTTGCGTTAGGCTTGGGGCTACACTCTTCACTTGATGCTTACAAATCTTGCACAATCTCACTATTAGTCAAAGCGCTGGAATCACTGCTAACACTGAAACTCTGATTATTTCTGTCTTCAGTTACGGCGTCCACTTGCCTAGCTTTAGCTTTCGAACAAAAAAAGTTGTCGAGAATTATCTGTTTTCGCTTCGACATCATAACTGGTTATTATTATCCAACAATTATTTACTGTTCAAACCCTTCTAGGATCCCGACTAACCCTAAGGCGTATGTGTTATTGGAGTCATTTCAAGATTTTTGCTTATTTATTGAATAAGAAAAAGGTTTTGACACGCGTACTTTCTGAAGCTTAAACAGTTTAAGAAAGGCAGGCTACAAAATGCTTTATAGGGTCGGGTGACACCAAACACTCTAGACAATTCCCTAAAGACTTAAGGCAGACAGAACAAGTGTCGTAAAATCCCTTTCAAATATGCGTTAATCCAAGCGTTGATATCGTAATCAAGTCACAGAAAATCTAATGATAGAACTTTTTGCCCACGCCAGAGGGAGGGTAATCACTCCCACCCCACTCCCTGGATCTGCTACTGGAAGATGATTACTTTTTAGTTTATTTAGTATTTCTGTCGGTTAAGTCGAAACTGACGTCAAATGCTATAATTCTGCCACAAAATCTTTTGTGGTATAGTTTGTCGGAAAAGTAGCACAATTTGTGTGTTAGTTCGGTAACGCTACTATTGCACCGAAGAATGAGAGTTTCAAATTCAAACAGTACTGTTCATTAAAAAAAAAAAAAAAAAAAAAAAAATATGATCTTGTTTAATAGGTGCATGAATTTATTGCCTAAAGCAAATTTTCCGAGGTCAACCAGTTATTATTCATAGAGTTTTGATGTAGTAGGAAATCGAATGTTGTCAAACCATCCAAATAGGTAGCCTCTCAACAGCTTCTTGTCCACTCATCAACATAGGTCTAATTGTCTGAGCCATTCCTAGGGTTGATGACATCCGGGAAAAAATTAATAGGCCTACATTGTCTCCTCTAAACTCAAATATAAGCAAAAGAAGTAGAATCAAAGTGAAAAACTTGATCTAAATGGTTAACCCTCCAGCTGCAGCACCCTCCCAGCCATTGTGCCCATGGCAGCTTGCCTGGTTGCCCCTGCTTTGAATGGCTCTGCTAATTGTGAATCAAAATCCAATAGAAAGAAAGATAACACAATAGGATATACATTAAGTATCCTCTGAAGACAATACAACAGTAGCCTAACAAATGAACAGTAGGCCTAGGCTACCATTCAAATCATAAAAATCAAAACTGTTTCCAACTAGGGAACAATGTGCCAACTATACTCAAATGCTCATTACCCTGGTCCAAGTGCCCTTCCTTATTGGTGCCAGATATGGTCCTAGGCTATCAGTGGCAGATCCAGGGGATGCACACCCCCTAACATAGTCTAAAGTAGCATAATTTACTTAATTAATGCAAGTTTGAGTTAATTAACCTTACTCCAGTAAAATTCTACTTTAGCTACTTTTGGCTGTCTTCAAAAGGGGTTAGGTTAGGAAAATGAAACTTTCAGGGATGGGTCTACAGGCTAAATTAGCCTATGTCCTGGGAAGGGATCTTGAAGTACCTACCTCCACTCCTTCTCTCTCTAGAGGATCTTGAAATTCGCCTATATGACCTATTGAAATTTCGACAAAACAATATTTTACATTAATTTTCAGCCGTGAGTTTCTTTTTCTGTGGCTTCAGTTCTAAAATTTAATTCTTATTATTTGGCAGAATTTTCAGCCATATCAATGTTTTTTGCTTTTAATTTAGGAAATGTATTATATATCTTTAAAACCTTAAAAAATGGGATTGAGCAAAGTTGCAAAGCTGAAAACAATTTTTCTGTACTTCATTTAAGCAGAAGATTTATTTTGCAACGTTTCACTTTTATAACACACAAATTTATAAGGGTCATCTAAGGCCAGGACCCTCTAGAGGGAGAAGGAGTGGAGGTAGGTACTTCAAAATACCTTTCCATGACATAGCCTACTTTAGCCTGTAGACCCATCCCTGAAAGTTTCATTTTCCTAACCTAACCCCTATCCAAGATAGCCAAAAGTAGCTAAAGTAGAATTTTATCCTTACTCCTAATGGAAGTTTATCAGATCACCCTATTTGGCCCCCCCCCCCCTGCTAAAAAATCCTGGATCCGCCCCTGTAGGTTATATAAAGACTAAAAGAAAGCATTGTAGCCTAGTAATGAAATGTTTAATTTATAGGCTAATATGTAGCATGTTTCTATACACCATACTTTCACATCTCCTTCCATTAATATCTACAATTATAAATCAACCTTAAATAAATTATTTATCCAACAAATCTCAATTCTTTTGCAATGACATGATGCTGTTAGCAGGTTAAGAATATGAATAACTGTTAAAAAAGAAACACAATGATTTCACAAAGAAATTTGAGTGATGGAAAAAACAGAGAAATATATCATTTACAGGTATATCTGGCACTGTTTGGGGAAAAGGGATGAATTGCCATGGTAGCCACCAATATATTGAGAAAAACTACAGAAATTGACTAGTACTGTTCTTTTGTTATAATTGTTATTTCTTCCAAAGAGGCCAGAATATACAGCCTAATGAAAACTAGTCTTCTTTTAGGCCAATAGATGATTGTAAATGACTTCAATCATGTCATATTGCCATAAAAATAAAATTATGCTTAGTAGGCATAACCTTCCTCATATCCTCTACCAAGTTACTAATGAGCACAAGAACTTAACAAGGCAGTGACCACAACTAAATCAAATACACTTGCAAATTATTTTCTCATATCACTTTCTTTATTTTGCTAACACCACTGTTGGACCAGCCATAATATAGCCTATAATAGATAGTGGTTTTGTTTTGGCCTAGAATACAACCATTTATCTTACCCAAGGCTGTGCCCAGAAATTTTTTTCAGAGGGGGTTTTACTTTATTTATTTTTTTTTTGGGGGGGGGGGGTTATGCAAAAAAAACACTCAAAACATGCATAAAAATCTGTTTATATCCATTTTTGTTACGTTTTTACAAGTCAGACAAACATTTCAGAGGGGGGGGGGGTTCAAACCCCCTTCTCTTGGTACAGCCTTGATCTTACCATTAGAAATAATCTTAAATTGGGTATATATTTCCATGTATTGTCATGCCAGCTTACAATGATTTGTGCTGTAAGATAGAAATCAGATGAAAGAGGAAATAGCCTATACCATTCAATGCTATGTCTAAATATAACAATTGTGCACCCAGAAAATGCTACAAGAAAATTGGTTGGTTTTGGCCTATAATAGTGCCTAGATATTTTACTTTTCAGATCTTTGTTGCATCCACCTCTTACTAATGATTAAATAAGAAAAAAATAAGTTATTTCAACTGAAAGTAAAGAGCAACTTTAAAACTTAAAGTTAACAAAAATTATTAGATATATGAAAAGGGTTGCCCCCTTCTCAACACCTTGCTCTTTTTACTAAAGTTTGAATTTTGTCCCAACTCTGTAAGAACAAAACCAGCAGTAAACATAAAGCAGACTCTTATCAATGATATTGTTCATAGGTGATGATTGTAATTTTTAAATTGAAAATATTTTGCACTAACATCCACCCAATTTAAAATTCTTCAGTGGAGAGAGCACACCAAAATTTTCCTGGTAGATAAAGATTAAGTGTCGGTTTTCCTTTCCAGAAGATCATTACTTCTTTCAATACTATAAAATAATGTATGCTTAGTCCTTCAGAAATTCATTTAAAATCAGAAATATTCCTTCATGAAATTTACTTATTGTGTAAAATTGCACTGAAAGAGCTTTTTACTATCTTGAAAACCACTACCCTTCAATTTCCCCAGAGTAAAATTTCATCTGACAACTTCATCCTAGTGGAAACTTCCCTTCCTATGGAAAAACCCCAGCAGGAAATTTGTCCCCTCACCCGAAAATGTATACATACTTCCCAATAACAAATATTATGCATTAACAATGGGCAAACTTTATAACTTAAAGACCTTTCTCCTGGGGCTGTGGGGGGTCATGCTATATCCAAAGGTATAGTTATTGGGCCTTTTTGGGAAGAAAGGGAAGGGAGAGGGGGCCTAGTTACCCTCCAATCTTTTTGATCACTTAAAAAGGGCACTATAACTTTTAATTTCCGTTGGAATGAGCCCTCTTTTGATATTCTAGGACCACTAATCAATATGATCACCCCTGGGAAAAAAACACAAATCCATGATCTTTCTTCAGCAAAAATAGAAAATTCTGCATTTTTGCAGATAGAAGGTTGAAATCCTTGAAATAAAGGATTTTTGATTTTCATGAAGATTCTTTGACTGTTAGGCTTGTTTTCTCAGGCTTGTAACCTTTGACATTTAACACTAAACTTAATGAAACTTATGTATTTGGAATCAGCAAAATAAGCTGGTTCTTTTGATATATCAATTGATATCAAAATTCCATTTTAGTTTTGGTTACTGTTGAGCTGCATCACTCCTTACTTACAGTTTGTTACCATGAACTGTATGATACTATGTAATTAAGTTAAGCTATCAGCTTGTTAGATCTTCTTGTTACTTAATATCACCACTTCAGGCTCATATATTCTTAATTCAAGCAACCTAGTCCTCTTAAAATGTATGCATACTTCCCAATAACAAATATTATGCATTAACAATGGACAAACTTTATAACCTAAGGACCTTTCCCCTGGGACTGTGGGGGGTCATGTTATATCCAAAGGTATACTTATTGGGCATTTTTGGGGAAAAAGGGAAGGGAGAGGGGGCCTAGTTACCCTCCAATCTTTTTGATCACTTAAAAAGGGCACTATAACTTTTAATTTCCGTTGGAATGAGCCCTCTCTTGATATTCTATGACCACTGGGTCAATATGATTACCCCCAGGAAAAAAAACACACATCCATGATCTTTCTTCAGCAAAAATAGAAAATTCTGCATTTTTGCAGATAGGAGGTTGAAATCTTGGAAATAAAGTTCTCTGATACACTGAATCTGATGGGGTGATTTTTATTAAGATTCTTTGACTTTTAGGCTTGTTTTCTCAGGCTTTTAACCTTTGACATTTAACACTAAACTTAATGAAACTTATATATTTGGAATCAGCAAAATAAGCTGATTCTTTTGATATATCAGTTGATATCAAAATTTCATTTTTAGTTTTGGTTACTGTTGAGCTGCATCACTACTTACTTACAGTTTGTTACCATGAACTGTTTGATACTATGTAATTAAGTTAACCTATCAGCTTGCTAGATCTTCTTGTTACTTAAAATCACCACTTCTGGCTCATATATTCTTAATTCAAGCAATCTAGTCCTCTTAAAATGTATGCATACTTCCAAATAATAAATATTATGCATTAACAATGGGCAAACTTTATAACTTATAGACCTTTCCCCTGGGGCTGTCGGGGGTCATGTTACATCCAAAGGTATAGTTATTGGGCCTTTTTGGGAAAAAGGGAAGGGGGAGGGGGCCTAGTTACCCTCCAATCTTTTTGGTCACTTAAAAAGGGCGCTAGAACTTTACATGTCCATTTAAACGAGCCCTCTCTTGATATTCTAGGACCACTGGGTCAATATGGTCACCCCTGGGAAAAAAACACACATCCATGATCTTTCTTCAGCAAAAATAGAAAATTCTGCATTTTTGCAGATAGGAGGTTGAAATCTTGGAAATAAAGTTCTCTGATCCACTGAATCTGATGGGGTGATTTTCATGAAGATTCTTTGACTGTTAGGCTTGTTTTCTCAAGCTTGTAACCTTTGACGTTTAGCACTAAACTTAATGAAACTTATATATTTGGAATCAGCAAAATAAGCTGATTCTTTTGATATATCAATTGATATCAAAATTCCATTTTTTGTTTTGGTTACTGTTGAACTGCATCACTCCGTACTTACAGTTTGTTACCATGAACTGTTTGATTCTATGTAATTAAGTTAAGCTATCAGCTTGTTTGATCTTCTTGTTACTTAACATTACCACTTCAGACCCATATATTCTTAATTCAAGCAACCTAGTCCTCTTAAAATGTATGCATACTTCCCAATAACAAATATTATGCATTAGCAATGGGCAAACTTTATAACTTAAAGATCTTTCCCCTGGGGCTGTGGGGGGTCATGTTATATCCAAAGGTATAGTTATTGGGTCTTTTTGGGAAAAAAGGGAAGGGAGAGGGGGCCTAGTTACCCTCCAATCTTTTTGGTCACTTAGAAAAGGCACTAGAACTTCTAATGTCCATTTGAATGAGCCCTCTCTTGATATTCTAGCACCACTGGGTCAATATGATCACCCCTGGTCACACACATCCATGATCTTTCTTCAGCAAAAATAGAAAATTCTGCATTTTTTCAGATAGGAGGTTGAAATCTTGGAAATAAAGTTCTCTAATACACTGAATCTGATGGGGTGATTTTTATGAAGATTCTTTGACTGTTAGGCTTGTTATTCTCAGGCTTGTAACCTTTGACATTTAACACTAAACTTAATGAAACTTATATATTTGGAATCAGCCAAATAAGCTGATTCTTTTGATATATCAATTGATATCAAGATTGCCATTTTTAGAGTTTGGTTACTGTTGAGCTGCATCACTCCTTACTTACAGTTTGTTACCATGAACTGTTTGATACTATGTAATTAAGTTAAGCTATCAGCTTGTTAGATCTTCTTGTTACTTAACACCACCCCTTCAGGCTCATATTTTCTTAATTCAAGCTACCTAGTCCTCTTAACATTAATTTTCAAACCTATTCTTGCACCCTGAACTTTGAAAACCTCTAAAAATAGATTCATTTTGATTGAGTGTCCTATATTTTTATCTAGGACACTCAACTCATCTGTATTATCAAAGTGTAGTAGAGTCATCCCTTCTTCTTTGAATTTATATTATCCCATAGTCTTTGCTATAGTTCTTCAGGAAAAATTCATCAAATGAATCCACATAAGGTTAGCACTGCTTATATCCTGATTCCATACTACACCAACTACTAACTTTTACTTTTAACCTCACCTAAAAGGAGTTTCCTTGTTGCTATTCCATAATTACCTGGGATACTATACAAGTGTAGGACCTTCACAAGAACTTTTCAATCAGTTGAATTAAATGCCTGCTTATTTTCTATAAAACTCAGGAATAAACAGGCCTGGTTGTTCAGACACTTGTCAATATTTAATCTAAGCATGAAAATTTAGTCAGTGTATCCTGTGCAATTTCTTTCACTACACTGTTCTTTCCTTAAAAACTTATCTACAATATCTCTTGGTCTAACAAGTTGGCTATTTATTAGCTACAAGTTGGATTACCTTGACTCAGTTTGCTGAGTCCACCCTAGTGGTGTATCCAGGGGGTATGAAGGGGGCGCGCGCCCCCCTAACGTAATATAAAGTAGTGTAATTTACTTAATTACCGCAAGTTTGCTTTAATTAAACTTGCTCCTAATGCAAGTTTATTGGATCAACCTATTTTGTGCCCCCCTCCCTTAAAAAAAAAAAAATCCTGGATCCGTCCCCTGGTCCACCCAGTAATAATAACATTGATCATCATGCTAAGTTGTTTCCTTCCTGAAGGAACAAAACAAATATCTTTATAATTACTCCACTCACTCTTGTCGTATTTGTTATAAGGTAATTTACTGGTTATCCCAACATAACAGCACGGTTTTGACTTTAACTGAGCATAGTTTGACTTCCAATCTATCAAAATTTAGGAAAAATTTTCTAAGTGTTTGTGTAGAAAGTTTGGAAATTTAAATTTTTCTGGCTGATTATAGTGCCATCTTATTTTCAGTTGTCCCAAAGTAAATTTTCTTGTGAACTGCGTGACACCAAAATTGCACAATTTTTCCTTAAGTCCACTAAAGACAAGTTTACCTTTATCAGAACTCATAGTCATTAGTTCAATATCATTCCCCTAACTTTGTACCCACCATGTTTTGAGTTAATCATTTACCATGCTTACACCACCTGGGACCATTCAATGCTTTTATTAATATCTGTAACTCCTCCAGTCTATTCATTCTTGTTTTGTTGTAGTTAAACAAATTGTTTTATTATCATTGGTCTTGTTATAGAACATTCTTTCTTGAAGCTTTGAGAGAAAAAGTCAAACTTTAGTATAAAGAGCAGAGGCCAGAGGAGTACAGTATGCCCCCTCATATGCAGGATAATATTTGCTTGTTTTAAGCTTAATTTCTGATGAAGTAATTCAAAAATTTGTACAGTAAAAGTGGAGCTGTCACCCTACATAATCTATATTGCAGGCTTAGGTCTAATAGATGTTCTTTAGAATGCTGGGAGGTATAGGGATAAGCTCCCTATCAACATCCTCCATTCCAATTACATCAGAAAAACTCTTAATGAAAGATAGAGAAATTGTTAACTACAGATTAAAATATGCATTCAAAATATTCTCTTTGAGACTCAAGGCATAACTTGAGTGGCTCTGACATGATTTTTTTAATTACTTAAAAATTGGCACTGCAAGACTTATAGTTTTCATTCAAATGAAACCTCTTCTCTCATTCTACAATCAGGTATATCAATACTATCAACCTTACAGGCAAAATAGAGACTATGACCGTTCTTCTAAGTAAAAAATACAAGATTTTGTATTTTTATAAACAGGGGCTTGAAACCATAGCTTCAGGGTTCTCAGACATGCTGAACTTCACACTCTAATTGTTATCAGGGTTGCCTCCCTCTCCTATTTGGGGTTGTTTTTCCCAATTTATAAGATTTTGCAATTTTTTATGCTGACAGCTCTTGAAGAGTAATTTTAAACTTAAAAAGTTTGGCATATTTGGAGTCACGATGAAAAATAGATTCTTTTGATATATTAAATTAAACAAACTAGTTTTTTTTTTACTGAAAGTAAGGAGCAACATTAAAACTTAAAACAAAGAGAGATATGTGAGGGGCTTTCCTCTCCTCAACTCAATGTTCTTTGCACTAAAGTTTGGCCTTTTGTCAAAACAATTTAGGAACTACTGCTGAAACATAAGGACCATTGAGCCACAATAAGAAGATTTTTTTGAAGAGCTAAGAAACATTAGTATCACAGGCAAGGGATTTATGAGGGGACAGCCCCCATATGTACAGAATAATTTATGTTCATTTTATGTTTTAATGTTGCTCTTTACTTTCAGTTGAATTGTTTTAATCTAATTCAGGATCTTTTTTCAAATCATGCTGGAAAATTTCCCTCCCCTGTGTGGAAAATATTCTCCAAAAAATTTCATTCCCATGGAAAATTCTTCCTGTGGAATTCCCCCCTCCCAAAAAACTAATGTACATTTCCCAGTAACAAATACTATATGTACAATACAAATACAATAAAAGATATTATTGTCATCCTCAGAGGCATAGTTATTTGACCTTTCAACTATGCTGAACCAAATTGCTATCCGAAAATTTTGATTGGATGTCTTTGGAGAAAAAGGGGTGCACTAGGAAGGCTAGTTGTCCTCCAATCTTGTTGGTTACTTAAAAAACATTAGAACTTTCAGTTTTCATTTAAATTAGCCTTCTCTCAATCTTCTAGGACCATTGTTCAATACAATCATCCATGGAAAAAACAAAAACAAACAAACATGCATCCATGATCTTCTGGCTAAAAGTCAAAATTCCATGTTTTTATAGATAGGAGCTTCGAACGTCTAAAGTAGGGTTCTTGATATGCTGAATATGTAGTTTCCATTAAGGTTACTTGATTTTTCAGGGATGTTTCCTCCAATTTATATATATAAATACACACACACACACACACATATATATATATATATATATATATATATATATATATATATATATATATATATATATATATATATATATATATATATATATAAACTTTCCGAAAAATAAGTTTTTCAAAAGAAAAGTAAAGGCCATTTTAAACTTAAGCTCAGCAGATACAAATACCTTTTAAAATTCTAACTCAAAACGACCAGAAATCACTATTAAAGAATAAATGAAACCCAAAACAAAGATAAATTAAATAAACAATCATAGCAAAAACATACATCAAGTAATAATAGAAATGAACCAACAGATCTTAAAGCGAATAATGATCAGACTGAACATGAAATTGAATGGCTAAATGAAAAAAAATATTTTCCTATCAAATCATTAATAAAGCTCAAAACGATCAGAACTTACATAAACAATCAATGCAAACAAACATACAATAGATATTAATGTAAATTAATAAATAAATCTTGAAACGAGTGAAGCTGAGATTGAATATGCAAATCAAGCTTGAAACGAACAAAAATCACCACAAACAAGAGTTTGGGTATGACCTCCTTCTCTCACTGTAAAAGTCTAAAACCTACTGCGTCATTGGCGCTTTACTGAAAACCAATTTTTCGACAAGTATTTTCTTTTGTACTTAATATTGAAAATAAACATTAAAATTATAGTAACATTTTGAACTGATGAGCTTTTAGCAATTAATATCATTATACATCAAATATTCAGTTTAATTTATTAGCTCTTTTTAAAGTTGTTAAAGACGAATATAGTTTCCCTACAAACAAATGTTTGGATACTGCCTCCTTTCCTAACTGTAAATAAAAACCAAAAGCCTACTGCGTCATTGGCGCTTAACTGAAAATGGATTATATTACAAATATTTTCTTTTCCAGTTCTTACAGGATTGAAAATAAAAATACGATTACAGTGAAATAAATTCTTGAACTGATGGATCTTTAAACAATTAATATAATTATACGTCAAATATTTAATTTGATGCCGTTTATACTTTCCAAGACTGTTCAAGACGCATATAGTTTTCAGTAAAGCGTCAATTACGTAGTAGGTTTTAGACCTTTACAGTGAGAGAAGTAGGTCATACCCAAACTATTGTTTGTGGTGATTTTTGTTCGTTTAAAGCTTGATTTGCATATTCAATTTAAGTTTCACTTTTTTTGAGATTTATTTATTAATTTACATTAATATCTATTGTATGTTTGTTTGCACCGATTGTTTATCTAATTTCTGTTCGTTTTAAGTTTCATTTTTACTTCAATAGGAAAATATTTTTTTCGTTTTAAACTTGATATTCTTATTCAATCTAAGCATTACTCGCTTTAAGATCTATTTATTCATTTATATTATTACTTGTTGTATGTTTTTGCTATGATTCTTTAATTAATTTATCTTTGTTTTGGGTTTCATTTATTCTTTAATGGTAGTTTATTCTTATATATATATATATATATATATATATATATATATATATATATATATATATATATATATATATATATATATATATATATATATATATATATATATATATATATATATATATATATATATATATATATATATATATATATATATATATATATATATATATATATATATATATATATATATATATATATATATATATATATATATATATATATATATATATATATATATATATATATATATATATATATATATATATATATATATATATATATATATATATATATATATATATATATATATATATATATATATATATATATATATCTACAGCTGAGATAATCAGCTGTGGTAATTTAAAAAGTGTTGAATTGCACAATGAAGGTTTTGCAAGATAGGAGAAAAATCTGCTTTGTGGTTGTCAACTGTTGAACAATGAGTCTTTTTACAGGCATCTAAAATTTGGCCAAGACAACTTTGATATCTAACCTTTTTGCAAGGGTGAAAAGAAGCTGCAATGCATTTTAGCAAAATGACATTTTTTGTTGTCCCTCAAACTAAATAAGATATATGGTAATAGCTTGAAATAATATTGATAGAGTATGCTGAATTTAGGGTTATCTATGTATTTAAGTTTGCGATTTTTTTTTTTTTTTTTGTAAAACACCTTTTTAATCACAGCAGTCATGTTGCTATTGGCTTAGGCGGTGTGCACTTGTAATTTCATGTAAATATGTATATTATAACTACTCATCTATCCCCAGGCTCTAATGATACATTACATACATGTCCTTAGAGACACGTGTTTAAGGACACTTTACAAAAAAAAAACTAAAAGTATAAAATTTTTTTGTCGTAATTTGATGTGGAAACAAAATTAGGCAAACTGCTGTTTACAGGACCTTTTGGTCTTCTATAAATGCAAGTAAATGATCCAAAAATTTGAAATGACAAATATTACAGCCTAAAGAAGGAGTGAGGGGGGGGGTTAATTGACCAAAGGTATGCATCTCCAAAAGAAAATATTATTCATTTTCATGCACAATAATGCATTAAGAAACCTTTTAATAGGGGCAAGAACATATGCAGTTTTTTGCGGGAGTTGGGGGTGGGGTCCAATAAAAAAAAAGGTTGATAATTTGAATAAGAAAGGCCTGAAAATTTATGATGTTGGGCAAAAGGCGGGGAGAACCAGATGAGGATAGTGAGAACCCCATTAGGCTATATCCTTTGGATGCACGTGTGCTTATAATTGTGTTTTGTATACTATGTTTTAAATAGTATTTTTTTCTTAGGACGTGAATTAGAAAAATAATGGCGAACGTAGCTCGAGACTGGTATGATGACGGTGCTTCGTTTTTCACAACTCAAGCACTTAATGGTGTATCATTGCTGCCCAAGAGTTGTGGGAAAGATCACAGCAAGCTCAACACTGAATCAACCAACAATATGGGCGAGGAAACTGCAATTTGTTTACTCAATGAATGTGATTTTTCTATTAAAAACGGCAAAATTGAGCCAAACTTATCCAGTGAAAAGGGTATTATTGACTTAAGTAGTGGATCAGACGCAGAAAGTTCTATTGTAGAAGATCAGAACAGTAGGAAAAATGAAGGTACATCTGCTTCTCTGTGTCTTCCAGCTGAGGAAGACATGGGTGACTGTGAAGGTGTTCAGTTAGATCTTGTTCTAGACTTAGCAGAATGGAACTTGCCTTCATCAGTTCTGAAGGTGATTTTACTCTTATTTTTTGGAGGTAAACAGGAGTTGTGATTTCACTGTAATGATTTAGTTGTGTTAATGATGTTACAGCTGGGAATTTACATTTTGAATAGAATTATGTTACTCAGGATCATACCTGGATGAAGAATCTGCTCTATGAGGTTTCTCCAAAGGACCTACAAGAAAAGCTGAAAACTAGTTCTTCAAGTATGCCCATTTTCATGCCCGCAAGCAAAGAATATCTTCTATTTTCCTTCCAGGAGAATGTGCGTGACCCACCTTACTAGGCCTAGAAATAGACTTAACTAATTTTGCAATCAGTACATTTACCAAAAATGGGTGTTGCATTTTAATCAAACTTGATTTGACGAAAGAGCTGATGTCCTATTGGTGCTTTTTATAGGTCTGGGAATGTTCTCACCACTGAGTGGGGGGGAGGGGGGAGCTAGTTAGATTTGTTTCACCAGAGCATTGACCTGTAGGGATCGGATCATAGCCAAACTTGGTGGGAAGTAAAAAATATTGTCCTAGCTATTCCTATGGGATATGGGCTTGATCTTGCCTCTGCAGTGAAACGAAATGGATAGGGGCTTCTAAATCCTTGTCATCATGATATCCACTAGAAACAGTTTTGGAGCCTCAACTAAATTTTGCTTGAAGGAAGAATAATTGTCCTAGTTAAGCCTTTCGGGTATCTGCACCCTTTATAATCTCTCTCAGGGAAGGACCCTCTTAGACATCTGTAAGGCGGATTTGTCAGATCTCAATCAAATTTGGCTGGATAAGAACTAGTCCTGTTTACTTCCTCTGAGTGGAATGGAGGAGGGGCTTACTTTTTTGTAGCCAGAACTTCTGTCGGAATGGGTTGTACAAATAAAAAAAAATGTAGAAGCTTTATTCCAGTAATTTACCTATTTGGGTCAAAATCTGGCATTTTTTTCTGAATAGAAAAGGGTTTCTAGATATCACCAGAATATCTATTGGAAAAGGTTGTTGTATCTCAACCAATCCTAATGAAAAGTGATAGATAATGTCCTAGTTGTATTTTAAGGGGTTCAGGACCGATCCCACCTTTTGGGGAGGAAGAAAGTACCCTAAATTTTAGCACTGTAGTCAGCATATCTAATAAAAGGGACTGTCAGATCTCAATCAAACTTAGTCAAAATTAACAGTCAATATCTAAGTTTTTCTTTTCGGAGCCCAGGACTGATTCTTCTATATGGAGAGGAGGGTCCCTTAATTCTTTTTTTCAGCCCACCTACCTGAAATAGCCATCGAATCCCAACCAGTCCTGCGGGGGGGGGGGGGTTAAGAGCTCGACTCTTTCTAAGGTTTGTACATGACCTAACTTTTGAAGGAGGAGAAGGGATATTGGATGCAAAATCTTTTTGTTAGTTCAATTGTGCTGGCACGTCAAATTCCATCAAACATAGCCAAAAGCTGCAGCTATGGTTTTGGATGTCTGTGATTGATCATAACTCCATGAGAGAAGGGCTTCAATCTTGAAATCCATAACTGTCCGAAGGGCTACATCTAAATTTCAGGTGAGATCCATTGGATCTTAGTTCAACATAGTAAGAACTTGTAAAAAGGTTTTATTTGCGTCTGTAGGGGGGGGGGGGTAGGGGTTCCGACCGATCATATGACTTATAGAATATTTTCTGCTAGAGACAAGCGATTAATGGTCTTTTATTTCTGTGTAATTTTTTTTTGTTAGGGTATGTCTTCATATCCATAAAACCGACTGTAATCATAGAAAGTAGCCCAGGGATGTCAAATAGGTGATTAGAATCATGCCATAAGCTGAATTTTAGGGGGGGAGGAGGCTTACCTGGTCTAATCAGTACTTTCAATGCTGTATAATAGAAATCTCAAAACAAAAATATAAAAATATAAGACAGCGTCATTCAGCTATGGGTTGGAGCTGACAGTCCCCCTATCTGCCCCCCCCCCCTATGGGCGCCTATGACTAAAATAGAAATATCGTGAATATGGAAATCCTCCAAAGCAGTCTTTAAATGTATTCATTAACAGTAGCTTCATGTACATAAGATTTATTTCTAGAATTGTTTAATTCTAAGACAAAAGATAAATGACAAATAGAATATACACGTTTTCGTTTAAGTCATAAGTGCAACACTGCTCTACAGCTGGGACCTGCCAGTCACAGTCACTAGAACACCTCACAGAGCAATGGCACCAAAAATCCGTTTTTTTTGCAAATTTTTCTTACTTAAATCCTCAGGAAACAAACTGTTTCAGTGAAAACTTTCAAAGAGTATTTTCACTCTTCTTTAAAATTCTGAAACTTTCAGAGGTGCTGTTTGCTTCTGAGTACGCCGACATGTAGCCTGGTGCCTCCTTATCAAACTTTGATTCCAACTGTAAAGCGAATTCTAAGTACTGATCATGGAACTACTTTCACAAAAATCAATCTCTATTCTTTGACACTATTAAATGTACTTGTTAGCGTGATTATTTGTTCAAAGCTGTTGCTTCCAACATGTGATTTTAGCAACAATGTCAAACCTTTAATTAGATGAATTTTCAATTGATAGTTGATATGTTTCATTTTAGGTGTATGAAAAGAAGGGGATATCACAGATGTTTGAGTGGCAAAGTGAGTGCTTGCAAAAAGGAGACGTCTTGAACTTTAAAAATTTAGTTTACTCTGCCCCAACTTCAGCCGGTATTGTACAGTTTGTTTTATTTGTACAGAGATTGTTTTTTTTACTTGTTTTTGTATTTTTACTTGAATTTTTTACTTGATTTTTATTTATTTTCAATTTTTTTTTCTTGATTTTTTTTTTTAATTTTACCAAGCGTTCTTTAGGGCGGCTATAAAGAAAAGGGGTTCTTTAGCGGTTAAGTTGTTTTTTAGGGCTTTAGGGACGCTAATAAGAAAAGACACTCATAAGCAGCTAAGGCGTTCTTTAGGGCTTTAGGGTGGCTAATAAGAAAAGACGTTCTTTAGCGGCTAATTCTTTTTTTAGTGCTTTAGGGCTGCTAATAAGAAAAGACACTCTTTAGAAGTTGAGGCGTTCTTTAGGGCTTTAGGGTGGGTAATAAGAAAAGACGTTCTTCAGCAGATAAGGCATTTTCTAGGGCTAAAGGGTGGCTAATAAGAAAAGGCGTTCTTTAGCAGATAAGGCGTTCTTTAGGGTGGCTAATAAGAAAAGACGTTCTTTAGCGGCTAATTCTTTTTTTAGTGCTTTAGGGCTGCTAATAACAAAAGACACTCTTTAGCAGATAAGGTATTTTCTAGGGCTTTAGGGTGGCTAATAAAAAAAGGTTTTCTTTAGCGGCTAATTCTTTTTTTTAGTGCTTTAGGGCAGCTAATAAGAAAATACACTCTATAGCAGCTAAGGTGTTCTTTAGGGCTTTAGGGTGGCTAATAAGAAAAGACGTTCTTTAGCGGCTAATTCTGTTTTTAAGTGCTTTAAGGCTGCTAATAAGAAAAGACACTCTTTAGCAGATAAGGCATTTTCTAGGGCTTTAGGGTGGATAATAAAAAAAAGTTTTCTTTAGCGGCTAATTCTTTTTTTTAGTGCTTTAGGGCCGCTAATAAGAAAAGACACTCTTTAGCAGATAAGGCATTTTCTAGGGCTTTAGGGTGACTAATAAAAAAAGGTTTTCTTTAGCGGCTAATTCTTTTTTTAGTGCTTTAGGGCCGCTAATAAGAAAAGACACTCTTTAGCAGCTAAGGTATTCTTTAGGGCTTTAGGGTGGCTAATAAGAAAAGACGTTCTTTAGCGGCTAATTCTTTTTTAGTGCTCAAGGGTTGCTAATAAGAAAAGACACTCTTTAGAAGTTAAGGCGTTCTTTAGGGCTTTATGGTGGCTAATAAGAAAAGACATTCTTTTGCGGCTATTTCTTTTTTTAGTGCTTTAGGGCTGTTAATAAGAAAAAACACTCTTTAGAAGCTAAAGCGTTCTTTAGAGGCTTTAGGGTGGCTAATAAGAAAAGACGTTCTTTAGCGGCTAATTCTTTTTTTAGTGCTCAAGGGTTGCTAATAAGAAAAGACACTCTTTAGAAGTTAAGGCGTTCTTTAGGGCTTTATGGTGGCTAATAAGAAAAGACGTTCTTTAGCGGCTATTTCTTTTTTTAGTGCTCTAGGGCTGCTAATAAGAAAAAACACTCTTTAGAAGCTAAGGCGTTCCTTAGGGCTTTAGAATGGCTAATTAGAAAAGACGTTCTTTAGCGGATAATTCTGTTTTTAAGTGCTTCAAGGCTGCTAATAATAAAAGACACTCTTTAGCAGATAAGGCATTTTCTAGGGCTTTAAGGTGGCTAATAAAAAAGGCGTTCTTTAGCGGCTAATTTTTTTTTGTGCCTTAGGGCCGCTAATAAGAAAAGACGCTCTTTAGCAGCTAAGGCGTTCTTTAGGGTGGCTAATAGGAAAAGACGTTCTTTAGCGGCTAATTCTTTTTTCAGTGCCCTAGGGCTGCTAATAAAAAAAAGACACTCTTTAGAAGCTAAGGCGTTCTTTAGGGCTTTAGGGTGGCTAATAAGAAAAGATGTTCTTTAGCGGCTAATTCTGTTTTTAAGTGCTTTAAGGCTGCTAATAAGAAAAAACACTCTTTAGCAGATAAGGCATTTTCTAGGGCTTTAGGGTGGCTAATAAAAAAGTCGTTTTTTAGCGGCTAATTCTTTTTTTTAGTGCCTTTGGGCCGCTAATAAGAAAAGATACTCTTTAGCAGCTAAGGCGTTCTTTAGGGTGGCTAATAAGAAAAGACGTTCTTTAGCAGCTAATTCTTTTTTTAGGGGCTGCTAATAAGAAAAGACACTCTTTAGAAGCCAAGGCGTTCTTTAGGGCTTTAGGGTGACTAATAAGAAAAGACGTTCTTTAACAGATAAGGCATTTTCTAGGGCTTTAGGGTGGCTAATAAAAAAAGGCGTTCTTTAGCGGCTAATTCTTTTTTTAGTGCCTTAGGGCCGCTAATAAGAAAAGACACTCTTTAGCAGCTAAGGTGTTCTTTAGGGCTTTAGGGCTGCTAATAAGAAAAGACACTCTTTAGCAGATAAGGCATTTTCTAGGGCTTTAGGGTGGCTAATAAAAGAAGGCGTTCTTTTGCGGCAAATTCTTTTTTTTAGGGCCTTAGGGCTGCTAATAAGAAGACACTCTTTATTACCTAAGGTGTTCTTTAGGGCTTCAGGGTGGCTAATAAGAAAAGACGTTCTTTAGCGGCTAATTTTTTTTTTTATTGCTCTAGGGCTGCTAGTAAGAAAAGACACTCTTTAGAAGCTAAGGCGTTCTTTATGGCTTTAGGGTAGCTAATAAGAAAAGACGTTCTTTAGCGGCTAATTCTTTTTTTAGTGCTTTAGGGCTGCTAATATGAAAAGACACTCTTTAGCAGATAAGGCATTTTCTAGGGTTTTAGGGTGGCTAATAAAAAAGGCGTTCTTTAGCGGCTATTTCTTTTTTTTTTAGTGCCTTAGGGCCGCTAATAAGAAAAGTCGCTAATAAGAAAGAAAGCGTTCTTTAGGGTGGCTAATAAGAAAAGACGTTCTTTAGCGGCTAATTCTTTTTTTAGGGGTTGCTAATAAGAAAAGACACTCTTTAGAAGCTAAGGCATTCTTTAGGGCTTTAGGGTGGCTAATAAGAAAATACGTTCTTTAGCAGATAAGGCATTTTCTAGGGTTTTAGGGTGGCTAATAAAAAAAGGCGTTCTTTAGCGGCTAATTCTTTTTTTTAGTGCCTTTGGGCCGCTAATAAGAGAAGACACTCTTTAGCAGCTAAGGCGTTCTTTAGGGCTTTAGGGTGGCTAATAAGAAAAGACGTTCTTTAGTGGCTAATTCTTTTTTTAGTACTCTAGGGCTGCTAATAAGAAAATACACTCTTTAGAAGCTAAGGCATTCTTTAGGGCTTTAGGGTGGCTAATAAGAAAAGACGTTCTTTAGCAGATAAGGCATGTTCTTGGGCTTTAGGGTGGCTAATAAGAAAAGGCGTTCTTTAGTGGCTAATTCTTTTTTTAGGGCTCTAGGTCTGCTAATAAGAAAAGACACCCTTTAGAAGCTAAGGCTTTCTTTAGGGCTTTAGGGTGGCTAATAAGAAAAGACGTTCTTTAGCGACTAATTCTTTTTTTAGTGCTTTAGGGCTGCTAATAAGAAAAAACACTCTTTAGCAGATAAGGCATTTTCTAGGGCTTTAGGGTGGCTAATAAAAAAAGGTTTTCTTTAGCGGGTAATTCTTTTTTTTAGTGCTTTAGGGCCGCTAATAAGAAAAGACACTCTTTAGCAGCTAAGGTGTTCTTTAGGGCTTTAGGGTGGCTAATAAGAAAAGACGTTCTTTAGCGGCTAATTCTTTTTTTAGTGCTCAAGGGTTGCTAATAAAAAAAGACACTCTTTAGAAGTTAAGGCGTTCTTTAGGGCTGTATGGTGGCTAATAAGAAAAGACGCTCTTTAGCGGCTATTTCTTTTTTTAGTGCTCTAGGGCTGCTAATAAGAAAAAACACTCTTTAGAAGCTAAGGCGTTCTTTAGGGCTTTAGGGTGGCTAATAAGAAAAGACGTTCTTTAGCGGCTAATTCTGTTTTTAAGTGCTTTAAGGCTGCTAATAAGAAAAGACAATCTTTAGCAGATAAGGCATTTTCTAGGGCTTTAGGTTGGCTAATAAAAATGCGTTCTTTAGCGGCTAATTTTTTTTTTTGGTGCCTTAGGGCCGCTAATAAGAAAAGACGCTCTTTAGCAGCTAAGGCGTTCTTTAGGGTGGCTAATAAGAAAAGACGTTCTTTAGCGGCTAATTCTTTTTTTAGTGCTCTAGGGCTGCTAATAAGAAAAGACACTCTTTACAAGTTAAGGCGTTCTGTAGGGCATTATGGTGGATAATAAGAAAAGGCGTTCTTTAGTGGCTGATTCTTTTTTTAGGGCTCTAGGTCTGCTATTAAGAAAAGACACCCTTTAGAAGCTAAGGCGTTCTTTAGGGCTTTAGGGTGGCTAATAAGAAAAGACGTTCTTTAGCGGCTAATTCTTTTTTTAGTGCTTTAGGACTGCTAATAAGAAAAGACACTCTTTAGCAGATAAGGCATTTTCTAGGGCTTTAGGGTGGCTAATAAAAAAAGGTTTTCTTTAGCGGGTAATTCTTTTTTTTAGTGCTTTAGGGCCGCTAATAAGAAAAGACACTCTTTAGCAGCTAAGGTGTTCTTTAGGGCTTTAGGGTGGCTAATAAGAAAAGACGTTCTTTAGCGGCTAATTCTTTTTTTAGTGCTCAAGGGTTGCTAATAAGAAAAGACACTCTTTAGAAGTTAAGGCGTTATTTAGGGCTTTAGGGTGGCTAATAAGAAAAGACGTTCTTTAGCGGCTAATTCTATTTTTAAGTGCTTTGGGGCTGCTAATAAGAAAAGACACTCTTTAGCAGATAAGGTATTTTCTAGGGCTTTAGGGTGGCTAATAAAAGAAGGCGTTCTGTAGTGCCTAATTCTTTTTTTAGTGCTCTTGGGCTGCTAATAAGAAAAGACACTCTTTAGAAGCTAAGGCGTTCTTTAGGGCTTTAGGGTGGCTAATAAGAAAAGACGTTCTTTAGCGGCTAATTTTTTTTTAGTGCTCTAGGGCTGCTAATAAGAAAAGACACTCTTCAGAAGCTAAGGCGTTCTTTAGGGCTTTAGGGTGGCTAATAAGAAAAGACGTTCTTTAGCGGCTAATTCTATTTTTAAGTGCTTTGGGGCTGCTAATAAGAAAAGACACTCTTTAGCAGATATGGCATTTTCTAGGGCTTTAGGATGGCTAATAAAAAAGACGTTCTTTAGCGGCTAATTCTTTTTTTTAGTGCCTTTGGGCCGCTAATAAGAAAAGATACTCTTTAGCAGCTAAGGCGTTCTTTAGGGTGGCTAATAAGAAAAGACGTTCTTTAGCAGCTAATTCTTTTTTAGGGGCTGCTAATAAGAAAAGACACTCCTTAGAAGCTAAGGCACTCTTTAGAGCTTTAGGGTGGCTAATAAGAAGTTCTTTAGCATATAAGGCATTTTCTAGGGCTTTAGGATGGCTAATAAAAAAGACTTTCTTTAGCGGCTAATTCTTTTTTTTAGTGCCTTAGAGCCGCTAATAAGAAAAGATACTCTTTAGCAGCTAAGGCGTTCTTTAGGGTGGCCAATAAGAAAAGACGTTCTTTAGCGGCTAATTCTTTTTTTAGGGGCTGCTAATAAGAAAAGACACTCTTTAGAAGCTAAGGCGTTCTTTAGGGCTTTAGGGTGGCTAATAAGAAAAGACGTTCTTTAGCAGATAAGGCATTTTCTAGGGCTTTAGGGTGGCTAATAAAAAAGACGTTCTTTAGCGACAAATTTTTTTTTTAGTGCTTTAGGGCTGCTAATAAGAAAAGACACTCTTTAGAAGTTAAGGCGTTCTTTAGGACTTTATGGTGGCTAATAAGAAAAGACGTTCTTTAGCGGCTAATTCTTTTTTTAGTGCTCTAGGGCTGCTAATAAGAAAAGACACTCTTTAGAAGTTAAGGCGTTCTGTAGGACCTTATGGTGGCTAATACGAAGAGGCGTTCTTTAGTGGCTAATTCTTTTTTAGGGCTCTATGTCTGCTAATAAGAAAAGACGCCCTTTAGAAGCTAAGGCGTTCTTTAGGGAATGAGGGTGGCTAATAAGAAAAGACGTTCTTTAGCGGCTAATTCTTTTTTTTAGTGCTTTAGGGCTGCTAATAAGAAAAGACACTCTTTAGCAGATAAGGCATCTTCTAGGGCTTTAGGGTGGCTAATAAAATAAGAGCAGATAAAGCATTTTCTAGGTCTTTAGGATGGCTATTAAGAAGAGGCGTTCTTTAGCGGCTAATTCTCTTTTTAGTGCTCTAGGTCTGCTAATAAGAAAAGACACTCTTTAGAAGTTAAGGTGTTCTTTAGGACTTTATGGTGGCTAATAAGAAAAGACGTTCTGTAGCGGCTAATTCTTTTTTTAGTGCTCTGGGGCTGCTAATAAGAAAAGACACTCTTTAGAAGTTAAGGCGTTCTTTAGGGCTTTATGGTGGCTAATAAGAAAAGGCGTTCTTTAGTGGCTAATTCTTTTTTTAGGGCTCTAGGTCTGCTAATAAGAAAAGACGCCCTTTAGAAGCTAAGGCGTTCTTTAGGGCATTAGGGTGGCTAATAAGAAAAGACGTTCTTTAGCGGCTAATTCTTTTTTTAGTGCTTTAGGGCTGCTAATAAGAAAAGACACTCTTTAGCAGATAAGGCATCTTCTAGGGCTTTAGGGTGGCTAATAAGATAAGACGTTCTTTAGCGGCTAATTCTTTTTTTAGTGCTCTAGGGCTGCTAATAAGAAAAGACACTCTTTAGAAGTTAAGGCGTTCTTTAGGGATTTAAGGTGGCTAATAAGAAAAGACGTTCTTTAGCAGATAAGGTATTTTCTAGGGCTTTAGGGTGCCTAATAAAAAAAGGCGTTCTTTAGCGGATAATTCTTTTTTTTACTGCTCTAGGGCTGCTAATAAGAAAAGAAAGTCTTTAGAAGCTAAGGCGTTCTTTAGGGCTTTAGGGTTGCTAATAAGAAAAGACGTTCTTTAGCGTCTAATTCTTTTTTTAGTGCTCTAGGGCTGCTAATAAGAAAAGACACTCTTTAGAAGCTAAGGCGTTCTTTAGGGCTTTAGGATGGCTAATAAGAAAAGACGTTCTTTAGCGGCTAATTCTATTTTTAAGTGCTTTAGGGCTGCTAATAAGAAAAGACACTCTTTAGCAGATAAAGTATTTTCTAGGGCTTTAGGGTGGCTAATAAAAAAAGGTGTTCTTTAGCGGCTAATTCTTTTTTTAGTGCTCTAGTGCTGCTAGTAAGAAAAGACACTCTTTAGAAGCTAAGGCGTTTTTTAGGGCTTTAGGGTAGCTATTAAGAAAAGACTTTCTTTAGCAGATATGGCTTTTTCTAGGGCTTTAGGGTGGCTAATAAAAAAAGGCGTTCTTTAGCGGCTAATTCTTTTTTTACTGCTTTAGCAGCTAATTCTTTTTTTAGTGCTTTAGGGATGCTAATAAGAAAAGACACTCTTTAGAAGCTAAGAGGTTCTTCAGGGATTTAGGGTGGCTAATAAGAAAAGACTTTCTTTAGCAGATATGGCTTTTTCTAGGGCTTTAGGGTGGCTAATAAAAAAAGGCGTTCTTTAGCGGCTAATTCTTTTTTTACTGCTCTAGGGCTGCTAATAAGAAAAGACACTCTTTAGAAGCTAAGGCATTCTTTAGGGCTTTAGGGTGGCTAATAAAAGAAGGCGTTCTGTAGTGCCTAATTCTTTTTTTAGTGCTCTAGGGCTGTTAATAAGAAAAGACACTCTTTAGAAGCTAAGGCGTTCTTTAGGGCTTTAGGGTGGCTAATAAGAAAAGACGTTCTTTAGCGGCTAATTTTTTTTAGTGCTCTAGGGCTGCCAATAAGAAAAGACACTCTTTAGAAGCTAAGGCGTTCTTTAGGGCTTTAGGGTGGCTAATAAGAAAAGAAGTTCTTTAGCGGCTAATTCTTTTTTTAGTGCTCTAGGGCTGCTAATATAAAAAGACACTCTTTAGAAGCTAAGGCGTTCTTTAGGGCTTTAGGGTGGCTAATAGGAAAAGACGTTCTTTAGCGGCTAATTCTATTTTTAAGTGCTTTGGGGCTGCTAATAAGAAAAGACACTCTTTAGCAGATAAGGCATTTTCTAGGGCTTTAGGATGGCTAATAAAAAAGACGTTCTTTAGCGGCTAATTCTTTTTTTTAGTGCCTTTGGGCCGCTAATAAGAAAAGATACTCTTTAGCAGCTATGGCGTTCTTTAGGGTGGATAATAATAAAAGACTTTCTTTAGAAGCTAATTCTTTTTTTTGGGGCTGCTAATAAGAAAAGCGACTCTTTAGAAGCTAAGGCGTTCTTTAGGGCTTTAGGGTGGCTAATAAGAAAAGACGTTCTTTCGCAGATAAGGCGTTTTCTAGGGCTTTAGGGTGGCTAATAAAAAAGGCGTTCTTTAGCGGCTAATTCTTTTTTTAGTGCCTTAGGGCCGCTAATAAGGAAAGACACTCTTTAGCAGCTAAGGTGTTCTTTAGGGCTTTAGGGCCGCTAATAAGAAAAGGCACTCTTTAGCAGCTAAGGCGTTCTTTAGGGTGGCTAATAAGAAAAGACGTTCTTTAGCAGCTAATTCTTTTTTTAGGGGCTGCTAATAAGAAAAGCGACTCTTTAGAAGCTAAGGCGTTCTTTAGGGCTTTAGGGTGGCTAATAAGAAAAGACGTTCTTTCGCAGATAAGGCGTTTTCTAGGGCTTTAGGGTGGCTAATAAAAAAGGCGTTGTTTATCGGCTAATTCTTTTTTTACTGCCTTAGGGCCGCTAATAAGAAAAGACACTCTTTAGCACCTAAGGCTTTCTTTCGGGCTTTAGGGTGGCTAATAAGAAAAGAAGTTCTTTAGCAGCTAATTGTTTTTTTTTAGTGCTCTAGGGCTGCTAATATGAAAAGACACTCTTTAGAAGCTAAGGCGTTCTTTAGGGCTTTAGGGTGGCTAATAAGAAAAGACGTTCTTTTGCGCTTAGTTCATTTTTTAGTGCTTTAGGCTTGCTAATAAGAAGACACTCTTTAGCAGATAAGGCATTTTTTATGGCTTTAGGTTGGCTAAAAAAATAGGCGTTCTTTAGCGGCCAATTCTTTTTTTTAGTGCCTTCGCGCCGCTAATTAGAAAAGAAATTCTTTAGCAGCTAAGGCGTTCTTTAGGGCTTTAGGGTGGCTAATAAGAAAAGACGTTCTTTAGCGGTTAGGTCATTTTTTAGTGCTTTAGGCCGCTAATAAGAAAAGACACTCTTTAGCAGCTAAGGCGTTCTTAAGGGCGGCTAATAAGAAAAGCCTTTTTTTGAAAAATTATGCTCCCCAGGTATTTTTGATTTGTTTGGTTTCAAAATAATAGATTACGAAGTTGATTACACTAGGATTTACGGAGCTTGTATGTGGTTAAATTTTGAAAATTTATTTTTTATTTTCCTTTGAAAATTTATTTTTTATTTCTCTTGAAAATATGTTGAATATATGTCTTGAATATATGTTCTAATGCAAATTATCTTTAGTTAGTCAAAAAGTTGTTTATCTAGTAACACAAGAAAATTGCTCAAGTTATTCTACTAATCAAATCGACTTTAAAATAACTTCGATTCTAGATCAACTAATTAAAATAAATGAAATGCAATCTTGAAAGACAATAGATGTTCAAAATTCGTCAGTCAGTTGCGAGAAAAAATATCCACTATATATGCAGAATTTCAATTCATTTTCTTTTTTGAGATGAAAAAGAAAAAAAAATGTGGCAAATAATTTTTTCTGATATAAAAAGCTTTTTGAAGACTTCCATCTCGATACATAGCATACTAGAACTAGTATTCGATTTATTATTATTTTAATAAGTGTATCATTTTATAAGCAAAACAATTTGCATCAAATACATCAGTTGCGAATGTCTGAAGACTAATGAAAAAAAGAGAAAGTTCTTATTTTCGAATTGTTTCTGGCCATGTTTTGCCTCTGGGTGTCAATTCTGAATTATTTTAGACAATAATGCCCTGTTTGCTGATATGAGAAATCATTCAAAGCATCGAATAGCCTAAGTGAATACTAGTTTAGTGACTGTAGACATATATAGACTATATATGTAGACATATATAGACTATATATGTAGACATATATAGTCTATATATGTAGACATATATAGTCTATATATGTAGACATATATAGACTATATATGTAGACATATATAGTCTATATATGTAGACATATATAGTCTATATATGTAGATATATATAGTCTATATATGTAGACATATATAGACTAGTGTGCACACTAGTCTAGGGAAGAGAGTAGAAATTTTCCCACAAAGAGAACTTCACATTTTAATGTTGTATGTTTATTTTGGGATTTGCCAAATTTGTCAAGTTAATTTCTGTTAATAATTGTTTTCAGGTAGGGAGGAGGTATTATTCAAAGATTTATTAGTCTCCAATAAAGTATATAACGCAAAATACAATTATAAATTCTGGACAATCTAGAGCAACATTACGCAATTCAATCTCAGACAATAAAAAGATAATAAACCCAAGTCATCCTTAGCATAATTGGTAAAATTCTATTTTAGCTACTTTTGGCTATCTTTAAAAGGGGTTAGGTTAGGAAAATGAAACTTTCAGGATGGGTCTACAGGCTAAAGTATGTCCCAGGAAGGTATTTTGAAGTACCTACCTCCAATCCTTCTCTCTCTAGAGGGTCCTGTCCTTTTATAACCTTTACAAATCCGTGTGTTATAAAAGTGAAACCTTGCAAAACAGATCCTCTGCTTAGATGAAGTACAACAATATTATTTTCAGCTTCACAACTTAACTCAATCCCAGTTTATAAGGTTTTAAAGATGTGCAAATACATTTCCCAAATTTTGAAAAAAACACACATTGATATGGCTTAAAATTCTACTCAAATAACAGGAATTGCATTTTCAGACATAAAGCCAGAGAAAAAGAAACTGATATCTGAAAATTATGGTAAAATGTTATTTTGTCAAAATTTCAATGGGTCATGTAGACCTGTAAACCTGTCATGTAGGAAAATTACAGGACCCTCTATAGGGAAAAGGAGTGGAGGTCGGTAGTTCAAAATACCTTCCTGGGACATACTTTAGCCTGTAGACCCATCCTGAAAGTTTTCCTAACCTAATCCCTTTCCAAGATAGCCAAAAGTAGAATTTTACCGAATAATTTTTTAACTTTCCAAAAAAGAAAAAAAAAGTATAATTTCTATAATTCATAAACTTTGGAAAAGTCCAGGATAAAGATTATGAGTAATTGAAGACCCTATGCATATACGCATAGGCCACCTGAGCTGCAACCCTCGTCAAGCATAACTGTCTCCAGAGGATATATATAACTACAAACAAAGCCCATGACTTTCAATTTTAGGTTTACGATAAATTAAAATGTACGTTGACTCCCATTTTGGACTCGCCTTTAAATTCCTATATTTTAATGCACTCCTATAAAATGCCTACATTTTGGCTAAAATCCTATTATTCCTATATTTTCGGCTGAAGAGCACCAAGAACATTGCTCATGATATGCAATTTTCACTGCTCGTTAAGTAAGCCAAGATGTGCTTTTTTTTGCTTTTGACTCTGGTTGTAGACTGTGCTGTCTTTCGGTGTAGATCGATAAGTAATTACAACTGTTGAGCTGTTTGAACTTAACTAATGCTTTGTGTTGGGATTAGTAAGCTGCTTCTGTCTTGGCTATGCCGTTGTGCTGTCTTAGTAGCCTATTGTTTTGTTTTTTGTCATGTTGGGCCTGTCCAAAGTGAGCAAAGATCAGTATACAGGCTAGCAGTCTCTGCTTAATGAGACTCTGAGTTCTTGCGACTTATGCGTTTCCTGGCTGAACGCTATAAAAGGCTGATGCGAATACGGCCCAGTTTCGGACATATCCACATTTTTTCTTTTTATGGCACATGTGCGATCTGCAGAACACAAAGCCGCAGTTACTGCTCAACTACATCCACTACAGCTTCACCTGACCGGACAATCTCGAGTTGATGAAACAACCAAGGACAAACCACGAGTTGGTAAAACTTTGTTTTGTGAGCATGATGCTGTCTGTAAATCTGATCTAATATGAGCCGTTTGGACGGCTAGCAGTTCCATGTCTGTTAGCTCCTCTGGCCATGCTGTTATAACCTTCTTTGTGATGTTTCTTAGTAAGATCCCCGACGGAATGTTCTTATGTGCGAAGAAACACACGTAGCTAATCACCGATGCGCTGCATCCTTACTGTACGCAAATGTTTGTGAAGGACATTCAGTCATATTTTGTACTAGAATATGACGAGACAACCAACAACGCTGGTATGAAAGAGTTACAGATACGTGTTTGATATTGGTCCTCATACAGAAACGAAATCCAGAGCAGACATTTATGCACAAGTTTTATGGGCCACGCGAAAAGTGATGACCTGTTAAGGAAGATTATGTCAGCCATTGAGCAGAATCAGCTGCCACTTGAAAAACTGATCACGCTTGAAAGTGACGGACCAAACGTCAAAAAAAGCGTTTGGAACAAGTTCAATGCCGAAAAAAAAGAAGCTGACGGGAAAGGAATATTGAACATTGGTATTTGCAACATCCATATTATTCATAACACTTTCTTGAAAGGTCTTCAGGTGTTCGGAGAAGAAAGTTCCGACTTTGTTATTCTTGTGCATTCATTTTTTTACGACTGGCCTGCACGTTGTGAAGACTATCGAAGGTGCCAAAAGAAATGGGAGTGCCAGAAATGGCTTTCATGAAGCATGTCCCAAGCCCTTGGCTGACGATCGGGCGTGCCCTCGCTAGAATTATGCAGCAGTTGCCGGCAATCTTAGAGTACTTCCTGAACTTCGTGCCGAGAGAGAAAAAATTGAAGAATCTTCTGTCAACTCACAAATTTCTGAAGATTGTGGCTTATATCAAAAGTGCGACGATGAAGGCCCAACTCGAGTTCGTTCTAGCCTCAGCTGAACTGTTGATGAGTTTCACCCAACTGTTCCAGAAAGAAGAGACTCTCATTCATGTTCGGCACTCAGAGATTGAAAGACTAATTGTGACGCTTTGCGGACGGGTCTTTACTCCAGATTTCGTGACCGAGATTGGAAATTTCTCACCAGAAATGTTGAACCTTGCTGAAAAACTTACAGAAAAGCCCATAGTTTCAGAAAATGTGGAACGAGCTTTCGGTGAGAAAGCAACACTGAAAGACAAGGCCATTTTCTATGTCAATGTGCGAAAACATTTTATTGCGGATATTCACCATATTTTGAACAAATGTCTTCTGGAAAAGGATGATTTTCTAGAGGCCTTACGCTGTTTGAGTCCGATCAACATGAAGGATTCAAGAAGCATTGCAGACATAGCGGTTGTGGCACGCGAGATTGCGATTGGAGTAAGCTTAGACGCCACCTAGGCTGAGTGGTTACTTCTTTGAACAGAAGTTGGACCCCGTGAGGACATTTCTCAGATTAATAATTTATGGAGCCATTATTTTGGACTGGTGAATGAGCGTGAGGACAGCAAGCACCCGGAACTTACCAAGCTTATCAAAGCGGTGCTGACGTTGTCGCATGGCAGTGCAGATGCTGAGCGTGGGTTCTCGCGTTCTCGTAGGATTCTCGGTGAAGACCGGGCCTTGATGTCTGAACGCGCTCTGGATTCCAGACTCTTGGTATATGCCACGTTGACTTCCTATTGGGAGAAACCAGAACGGTATTCTATTGTAAAATAGAAGTTGAATCTTGCACGCTCTGCACGGCCTTGGTAACAAGAATATCTGGATGAACGGAAAATAGAAAAGCTGTCTAAAAAGGAGAAAACAGCTTTCGAAGAGGACGACAAGCGGAAGTTGCAGGAAGTCCACGACAAAAAGAAACAAATAGAAGACCTGGAAAGCAAAATGAAAAAACTTAGAGCATCAGAGCAAGAAAAGAGAACAGTAGCAGATACTCTACTTCAGGAAGCAAAAAACAGAAGAAAGAAGGCGGCCGACTCCAAGAGTTCCATAGACATTGCCCTAGCTGTTTCTTTTGCTCGAAGGAGCTATGAAGTCCAGAACAAGTGAAAGACAGTCGATGGTAGAATCTGCAAGGATAGAGCAGTCTCTTGCAAAGAGAAAGACTGACCTCATATCAAAATTGATGGCGAAGAAGCAGCAAGAGAGATTCCAAATATTTTACCTGTATCAGTCAACCATCGGCACAGTATGTGTATCTGATTTTTTACTGTTTTTTAGTATTTGTACAGTTTGTGTTTGAAATCGAAAAAAAAAAAAAAAAGTGCAAAAACTCGGGAAAGGACAAATTTATGTGACCAGGCATCCCACGCTATCTACCACAGATCTGATCTAGAGTACTTCCGAATCCTATATTTGGTCCCGGGAAATCCTATAAAAATAGGACAGAGCCTATAATTTGAAACGAACCGACATGTCCGAACCCTGCACGTAATAACGTGGGATACGTGGAAGCCCCCCCCACGTAATACATTACGTGGGAGGATCTTTCTATAGAGGATGTTTCCTTGGGGAAAGGGACATTTTTATGAATGGGGCGCCGGATTTCCCAGCATTATTTAAAAAACGATCAGAAATTAAATAAAAAAAAAAAACAACAACGTAATAAAATTTCAAAATAGCTATCTATTCTAATTAAACGGCCTTTGTGATTCAGGGATTTGTGATTCGAACAAAATTCGAACTTTAGCGTAAAGAGCGAGCGAACCCCCTAATATACGTAATAATTTCTGTTTTATACGTAATAAGTTTTAAGTTTTAATGTTGCTCCTTACTTTCAGTTGAAAACACTTGTTTTTTTTATTTAATTTCCTAGAAAAAGATGACTGCAGTAGTAAAATAGAAACAATTCTAAATGATAATTTGACTTGTAAAAAACTTGAAACAAACCCAACTGAACCCTATGAAGCAAAATAAGGAAGGATTTAGCTGACCTTAAGACCAATGGAATTATTACTAAAAAAATCTGCTACTAACATATAGTGGCAGATTCCCCAAAATAATATTGAAGAACTTAAAATCAAAAATCACCATCTGAAACACTGTTTCATAAAAGAAATATCTTTAAATATGTACATTAAAACAGTAGTTTTTTTATCGATCCACGAAAGGTCTCCCTATCAGCGTATTGAGTAATACTGTAAGGAAGAGATTCCCATATGGGAGAAAGTTCTTTCTTTAGTTTTGTCATACAAATCGTGAATAGTAAAAATATGTGTTCTTTTTCATTTCCATATGGAAGTTAGACCGCCGTGAATTGAGAATGCTGAGCTTTTGGACCTTCTAACCGAGGGTTGTTTCTGTTTTAAGTATAGGTGCAGCTCCTCCTTTTGGTTTCAAGTTTTTGGCCAAGTAAAGCGTAATTTAACTTAGGATTAAATTTAAAGCCAAAAACAGGCAAATACCTATAAAATTCATTTCTTTTTAAATATTTTTGTCATAAAATAAAATTTCGTTAAAAATTTCGTTAAAAACTCTGTAGTTCCAAGATTGTGTTTTTGAAATATTGTTAAGACCTTTTAAGTTTCAGTCTCGGGGTTCTCAAAGTTATTTTTTTTTTTCGTAAAACACTTAACTTTGCCAAAAAATCGCATAACTACCAGTTTGTTTGGTCTAAAATCAACTTCAGAATTGCCATTCAAAGTCAAGTTTGTACTTCCCATCTTCAGTAGCGTACTAATTTACTTCGAATTTTGATTATTAGGAATTTTGAATGGTTAAATTTACAAATTTTAGGATATAATATCAGAGACATGTGGCTCTTTATTAAGTTTACACTATTGCGTAGACTATAAAACTATCTTAGTTTATCGTGGTTATAAACAACTATCTTAGGTTATAAAACAACTTCATTATCATGTAGATCATAAGCTAACAACTTCTGCAGAACTTGAATAACTTCTTTTTCTGCATTGGAAAAATTGTTAACAACAATGTCTTGGTATAACAACTGTTAACCGTAAACTACCTCTGCCTTTAAAAGTAGTTATGTCTTTTAATTCTAATTTCGATGTACTTTACTACACCTTTACTACTACTATCGCTAACAACTCACTGCTGTACCAAGTGACCCGAGGCCAATACAGCTGCGCATGCTCCACCTCTGCCTCGATTTATTCTAAGCTTTACTCTTTACCACTCTCTCTCCATGAAGTTCTAATTTCCTTTAGCACCAAGCACTGAAGCCAATGCATCTGCGTATGCTCCACCTCTATCTCGATCTATTCTAAGCTTTACTCTTTACGACTCTTTCTTCCCATGAAGTTCTAATTTCCTTTAGCACCAAGCACTGAGGCTAATACAGGTGCACATGCTCGACCTTTATTTCGATTTATTCTAAGGTTTACTTCTTTACAACTCCCTTCCCCCACGAAGTTCTAATTTCTTTTAGCACCAAGCACTGAGGCCATTACAGCTGAGCGTGCTCCACTTTTATCTTGATTTATTTTAAGCTTTAGCTTTACATCTCCCTCCCCCCATGAAGTGCTAATTTCCTTTTGCACCAAGTACTGAGGCCAATACAGCTGCTCGTGCTCCCCCTCTATCTTGATCTTTTCTAAGCTTGACTCTTTACGACTGTTTCTCCCCATGAAGTTCTAATTTCCTTTAGCTCCAAGCACTGAGGTCAATACAGATGCACATGCTCCACATTTATTTCGATTTATTCTAAGCTTTACTCTTTACAACTCCCTTTCCCCACGAAGTTCTAATTTCTTTTAGCACCAAGCATTGAGGCCATTGCAGCTGAGCATGCTCCACCTTTATCTCGATTGGTTCTAAGCTTTACTCTTTGCAACTCCCTCCCCCCTTTAGCACCAAACACTGAGGCCAATACAGCTGCTCGTGCTCCCCCTCTATCTTGATCTTTTCTAAGCTTGACTCTTTATGACTCTTTCTCCCCATGAAGTTCTAATTCCCTTTAGCACCAAGCATTCAGGCGAATACAGGTGCACATGCTCCACCTTTCTTTCGATTTATTCTAAGCTTTACTCTTTACAACTCTCTTCCCCCCCGAAGTTCTAATTTCTTTTAGCACCAAGCATTGAGGCCATTACATCTGAACATGCTCCACCTTTATCTCGATTTATTCTAAGCTGTACTCTTTACAACTTTCTTCCCCCATGAAGTGCTAATTTCCTTTAGCACCAAGCACTGAGGCCAATACAGCTGCTCATGCTCCCCCTCTATCTTGATCTTTTCTAAGCTTGACTCTTTACGACTCTTTGTCCCCATGAAGTTCTAATTTCCTTTAGCACCAAGCACTGAGGCCTATACAGCTGATCATGCTCCCCCTCTATCTTGATCTTTTCTAAGCTTGACTCTTTACGACTCTTTGTCCCCATGAAGTTCTAATTTCCTTTAGCACCAAGCACTGAGGCTAATACAGGTTCACATGCTCCACCTTTATTTCGATTTATTCTAAGCTTTACTCTTTACAACTCCCTTCCCCCACGAAGTTCTAATTTCTTTTAACACCAAGCACTGAGGCCAATACATCTGCGTATGCTCCACCTCTAACTCGATCTATTCTAAGATTTACTCTTTACGACTCTTTCTCCCCATGAAGTTCTAATTTCCTTTAGCACCAAGCACTGAGGCTAATACAGGTGCACATGCTCCACCTTTATTTTGATTTATTCTAAGCTTTACTCTTTACAACTCCCTTCCCCCACGAAGTTCTAATTTCTTTTAGCACCAAGCACTGAGCCCATTACAGCTGAGCATGCTCCACCTTTATATCGATTTATTCTAAGCTTTACTCTTTACAACTCCCTTCCCCCACGAATTTCTAATTTATTTTAGCACCAAGCATTGAGACCATTACAGCTGAGCATGCTCCACCTTTATCTCAATTTATTCTAGGCTTTACTCTTTACAACTCCCTCCCCCCATGAAGGGCTAATTTCCTTTAGCACCAAGCACTGAGGCCAATACAGCTGCTCGTGCTCCCCCTCTATCTTGATCTTTTCTATGCTTGACTCTTTATGACTCTTTCTCCCCATGAAGTTCTAATTTCCTTTAGCACCAAGCACTGAGGCCAATACATCTGCGTATGCTCCACCTCTAACTCGATCTATTCTAAGCTTTACTCTATACGACTCTTTCTCCTCATGAAGTTCTAATTTCCTTTAGCACCAAGCACTGAGGCTAATACAGGTGCACATGCTCCACCTTTATTTTGATTTATTCTAAGCTTTACTCTTTACAACTCCCTTCCCCCACGAAGTTCTAATTTCTTTTAGCACCAAGCACTGAGCCCATTACAGCTGAGCATGCTCCACCTGTATCTCGATTTATTCTAAGCTTTACTCTTTACAACTCCCTCCCCCATGAAGTGCTAATTTCCTTTAGCATCAAGCGCTGAGGCCAATACAGCTGCTCGTGCTCCCCCTCTATCTTGATCTTTGCTAAGCTTGACTCTCTACGGCTCTTTCTCCCCATGAAGTTCTAATTTCCTTTAGAACGAAGCACTGGGGCTAATACAGGTGCACATGCTCCACCTTTATTTCGATTTATTCTAAGCTTTACTCTTTACAACTCCCTTCCCCCCACGAAGTTCTTATTTCTTTTAGCACCAAGCACTGAGGCCATTACAGCTGAGCATGCTCCGCCTTTATCTCGATTTATTCTAAGCTTTACTCTTTACAACTCCCTCCCCCCATGAAGAGCTAATTTCCTTTAGCACCAAGCACTGAGGCCAATACAGCTGCTCGTGCTCCCCCTCTATCTTGATCTTTTCTAAGCTTGACTCTTTAAATCTCCCTTCCCCCACGAAGTTCTAATTTCATTTATATCCTTTCTTGTGACTTCTTCCCACCCCATTTGGGACCATCTGGTTTTCGTTTGGCCTTTGATGGATGGCCTTTGCTTTTATGTTAGAAGCAAAGTCTTTGGCAATCTGTCATAACTCATTCGCAAAACATGGCCTGGCCATCTTAATCTTTCTTTCTGTGTAACCTCTTGAAAGTGGAATTACAACACATTTTTGACTTGACTTTAAAACTATATTAGGTAAAACAATTCCTTTTCCTGTGGATTGTAAAGCAAAAATTGTTTAGATATTAAAATAACAACTTCTGTAGACCCTAAAACAATTATTTTCTATAGATCTGTATTAGTAGGGAAGTTGTAAAGATAGTTCACCTAAATTATTATTTATTACAGTTTATTGTTTTCATGGCTTTGATTTATGATCTATAAGCATTTTCTAGAGGTATTATCTGTTTTGTTTGTAATCAAGGATTCATAAAGCTTAGTCTTTTTATGCATTTTCAGGCAAAACTCTTGTGTCAGAAATCCTATTGGTCAAAACCTTAACAGAAAGGAAAACGAAAGGCATAGTTATCTTACCCTTTGTATCGGTCGCAAGAGAAAAGTTGTATTATTTCCAGGTAAAACTTATTTCTCTATTTTCTATTTGCTCTCTTTGTTATTCTATTGTTTCTCTATTTATTGACGTGCACTGTTACGACACTTAGTACTAAAGTGCACCAAGACCACTTTTAGATTAAATTCTCGAAGTCGCGCAACTCAAATTGAGGCCCTCTTGGCCATTAAATTGTGGGCCTTATTTTTGTAAGACCTTTATGCAATTAAGAGCATGGTAATTTAAGCCTAATTATTTTTCATTTATGTTATGAAAAACCTGTTGTAGCACAGTGGATTGATACTCCTCTTGGCAATACGGGGCCCAGGGTTCGATCCCCGCCGCGGTGATGTTGGATGAAAAGCTTGCTATTTGTCCCTTTAAAATGACCCCGCAGCTGGAACGTCGATTCGGCACCCTTTGTGCCAGCAATGTCTCTGGAGAATAAATTTTTGTTGTTTTTTTTTATGAAAGGAGAAATGTTTATTGCTTCTTGGACCCGAATTACAAAAACGACATTATAAACAAAACACGGACAAAATTTTTAAGAAAAAGAATATACTCCACGCAATTATGCACATACTTATCTTTTCAAAATCGTCTTCCCTTATCATGTCGATCTTTCATTCTAAGAATTCTCTGCGGCACATCACCACACGGAGATATTTCCCCACTTTCCTAGTATCTAGATAGCATTTATTCTTCAAATTTCTATCATACAGTTCTTCTTTCTTTCCCAAATCCCAAAAATGCTATCCTTCAAACCCTTTAACTTCTTATAATTGTACATAATATGTTCTGAATTATAATTATCCCCACACATTGGACAAAATTACAGGCCACTTTACCTAAAACTTCCCAAGTGCTTCCATATTTCTCCAACTGACCATTTACCGCTTACTGAAATAAAGCATCTTATATCCTTTCCTATCAGATAAAACTTTCATCCTGTGCCTGTTTGACATTAATGTAAACACCGAGAACTACCGCTGTGGTCCAAACCGTTTGCCGAAATTATTTCTCCGGCTCTTGCAGTGCCATCTTTGCTTCACTAGGCATAGAACTTACTTCTCCTATAGTTTTATCGACATTTGTACTATGTAGATTATGGTTACTATTAAAGCACTTCAGCCACTGCAGAAATATAATGTCCAAGCCACAATTTTTAACTTGATTTATAAATATGTTGAAAGAATATTAGATTTCGCCCGTTTCGGGGTATCGGTACTTTGAAAATGTCTAATGAACTAAGTCTATGTCAACATGGTTGTAGCGATCGCTGCAACATAGTAAAAAAAAAAACCCAGCCCATAGTAACTGAAATTATAAAAAAAGATATTAACAAAAAAACTTTCAAGTGAGGTTAGATTGCCATTCAAAGCTTATTCAGAAAGGCAACAATAGTTTCGATTAATCTTGATGGTGAAAGTTTATTGTGAAAACAAATTTTTGATAATTCTCTTAATTAAAAAAATGAGTTTATTCTCATGAAAGCAAAAGCGACAGTAATACTTAAAACAAACAAAATTTATTCTGTAATTGAAGGGCTGCCCCACCTCTTTTCTCGACCGCGGCTGTGTACGCTAGAGCTTTATAGTTGTTTGCTGAAAACATTTTTGAGCGCAAGAAATATAGCCAGTTGATAAATGCAAATGTTTTACTTACTGACTGCCTTTCGTAACGCTTCTACTGAAAATGCACAAGATAAAATTGGGACAGCTAGACTTACGAACAATGTTGTCAACATGGTCGTTATCATCACATTCAGCAAAACCAATTCTTCAAAACCAAAGGGTATAAATATAATACCAAAAGTAAATGCGCATGATTAAGCATATCCTTTTTTTGGCCAAAAAATGTGTATTTATTACACGTTTTATTTTATCACACGTTCAATTTACATGTTTTTTTACCCGTTTTATTACACTTTTTTTGCCATTTAGGCCAAATCTATTATTTGTCAAGAGAAAAGCTTTTTATTCCATTCTCATTGCCCTTGTGCTTGAGCGTTCGTTCTTGAATTATTAGGGAGACAAGTCAAACTTTAGCGTAAAGAGCTGAAGGCTGAGGAAAGGGTGGTGTAAACTTCCTCAAGTACAGAAGATTTTATGTTTCATTGTCGCTCTTTACTCTCATTTGAAAAAAACTTGTTTTTGAATTTTGTTCTATTCAATTTTAGTAGCCTACCACATCTAGGTTTATCCAAAATTTTAGGGATGGGGGTTACCGGCCCTCGGTTTATTAAATTTTATTGAGATCGTACCCCATTTCGGGGCTACTCAACCCCTTTTTTTTAAATGCTAGGAATCACGTGCTAATAATTTTTAATAAGTAAATTTAAAATTAAGGAAATTCGCATATCGATATAAGCATAAATACTAGATTCTGTTAAAGTAATGAGTGCAAACTTCAAGTTTATGTTTCTATCGCCAAGGGTTGATTTTTAATTACATTTTGCAACTACGAGCTGTTTAATCTAGATCTGTCTTAAATGTGACGCTAGCCGCTAGCCCCCTTCCCTCCAAAGCTATTTTTCTAATTCAAGTTAAGTGTTCGTACAACAATGCTTATACCATCCCATAATGAGGACCATCCCTGGAAAGAGGTGCCCCTTAAAACATTTCTAAGGATCGAGGTATTTGAAGAAAACAAAGAATTTTTGCGCCGTCATTTTTGTGGTTTTTAAGGGGAGTTCTTGGAACAAATCTTTATCAAAGAGACCCCCCCCCCCTCTCCCTTCTTTAAATATTAAAGGTTAGTACGTAAATGTAATTTTTTATATTAAACCTAAAATAGAGCTGCAATGAGAGGGGACCTGTCACCGTGCAGCACCCACATTCAGGGAAGGATTTCTATATTAACCATTTATTTTGTAAAGACTGCATGTAGCTTTGGATATGTAGTGGATAATAATATAAAGTATCGTTTCAAGTCCGGCCTCGCTATTGGAATAGATACATTTCTGTACATACATCTGTATTTGCGATTTGTAATTTCTTTAAATTTCTTGAGAGGAAAAACCAGTTAGTTTGCCGTCTTTCGCGCACTGGGAAATTACATACATTTAATTTCATTTCTTGATTTCAGAAAATCAAGCAACATTGCGAATTTTATTATATAGTTGAAAGATTCTTTTCTACCTCCCTTTTCTCTATGTCTCCCTCTCTCTCTCTCCTTCTCTCTATCTCTCCATACCTTCCCCTTCCTCCCTACCTCATGTTTTAATTTGTTTTAAATTCTGTATTTACGTTTGAATATTTTACAGAAGCTGCTCAAAGGCACCGGGCTTCGAATTGGTGGATTTATGGGCAGTCAAACACCACCTGGCGGTTTCAAGCACTGTGATTTGGCAATTTGCACTATAGAAAGGGCTAATAGTCTAATAAACAGGTAATTTATGAAGGCAATTTTAGAAGGCACTGTGATTTGGCAATTCGCACCCTAGAAAGGGCTAATAGTCTAATAAAGAGGTAATTTATGAAGGCAATTTGAGAAGGCACTGTGATTTGGCAATTTGCACTATAGAAAGGGCTAATAGTCTAATAAACAGGTAATTTATGAAGGCAATTTTAGAAGGCACTGTGATTGGGCAATTAGCACCATAGAAAGGGCTAATAGTATAATAAACAGGTAATTTATGAAGGCAATTTTAGAAAGCACTGTGATTTGGCAATTTGCACCATAGAAAGGGCTAATAGTCTAATAAACAGGAAATTTATATGTTCCGGGTAAATTTGCCATTAAGGTAATTTATCAAAACAGGTAATTTACCATTTAGGTTGTGACATCCGTGTTTTTGGTCTGAAAATTTCCCTCGCCCAGAAAAGTCTTGGGGAAACACGTTAGAATGCTTATGAAAGACAAATTAAAAAAAAAGACAATGCTTACGGTAGAAATAAAAAAACTACTTTTTGAAAAGTAGGCAATTTACATAGAAGTTTTACTGTCAAAACATTGCATCTATAAAAAGCCTGAGACAGGTGCTTACCAAGGCCCATTGCAGTATAAGAAAAAAAAAGGATGACAAAATTATAAAGTAAAGGAGGAAAAACGAAATTAGTAAACGATATTCAAATCCTGAATTTTAATCCAATAATACGACCATTTAGAACAAAAGACAAGTAAACAGCATACAAAGACTTGTGCAACTTCTGCCATATTCGTAATGAAAGACATAGAACAAGGGCCCATAATTCACTTCAATTCAAAAAAAAACTTTTTCCAGCAAAGAAGTTTTTCCAGGAAAAGTAAAGAGCTATATCAAGCCATAGATGAGCAGAAATAAAGTCAAATAATTTTACCAGAGTAAAACTGCCATAAATCACCATTAATAAATAAATTAAACCCCAAAACGAACAGAAATTACAATAAATAAACAAGTCAAATATAGAACAAGTAGGAATTATTACAGAGAGGAGCAAGGCTAACGCCCCCAGTGCCTTCTAAAGACCAGAATATAATTTTCAATTTTCTGAAAATAATACTTATTTTGAGCTATGTATTTCTATTTCTCATAAGGTTTAAAAAAAAAAAAAAAAAAAAAAAAATTGCCGTCATAACCAAGATTACTGAAAAACAAAACAAATGATTGTCGACTGACAGTTTTCTGTTCGTTTGAGTTTGATTTACTTATTAATGGGGATTTATAGTAGTTTTACGCTTGAAAATTATTTTATTTTTGCTCATCTTTTGCTTAATGTAGCTCTTCGCTTTTCATTGAAAAACTTTTTTTGTGGAATTTTTTTTTTTAATTAATTTCTGTTCGCTTTAAGTTGACATAGTCATTTCCATTGGTTAAGAAAAAATATTTTAAATCTTTATGGTTTTCTCTATAAAAATCCAGATTTTTGCTTACTATTTATATGATGTTAAAAATTTTGCGGCACTTTTTAATAATAGTTATACCTTAATACTTAGGATCGGTGGATACGGTGGAAAATATTCAAACATATGGGTTGAAAAACTGCATAATATTGGGAATTTTACGGGGACGACGGAATTTTAACCCCCCATCACGTTGAAACTTTGAGTATTGACAAATATTAATCAACTATCCCCCTCCGCATGCCTGAAAGCTTTAACTTAATTCCATTAACCTTTCCCGGAATATTGCAGGTATACCCTTTGGACAACCCTGGAAGCAGATAGTGCATTTTGATTTAATTCAATTTCCTAATCGACATTCCCTGACAATTTTAACTTAATATCCTTAGTCGTCCCCGAAATATTGCAGATATGCCCTTTGGAACTAGATGAACGTAGTGTGTATTGATTTAGTTTAACATCTCCAAAAACATACCCTGAAGGTATGTTTATCTTCAGGCAAACATACCTTCCGTAATACACTAAGTTTTTCTTGGGATAATGCACAGATACCCTTTCAGCAATCTGGATACACATCTTTCATTTTCATTTAGTTTTACTTCCCCCTCAACTTTCCCTGAAAGTTTCAAACTAATACCTCATAATATTGCTGAGGTATTGCATCTCTGCTATTTTTACAATCTGGATTCACTTTAGCTTTATTTATTTAATTTAATTGTAGTAGTAGTTTTAGTAATAGTAGAAATAGTAGCAGCTGTATTAGCAGTCGCAAATAGTTACAGTCTCAATTCCAATCATGGGCTTAGGGAGGGGGGTAGCTGCCCCCCCCCCGCCGAGAGCTTAAAATTTACATTAGATGTGGCTGAAAAAGCAGATGGTTGGAAAAGCAGTTGATAAAAGGCCCTCCATCACACTATCGACTGCCCCCCCCCCCCTAGACAATATGCTGCCTACGCCCATGGTTCCAATGAGTCAGAATTGCTTTTAGCCGTAGTTGCAGTTCCAGTTCCAATTAGTCGTGAGAGCAGTCATAAGTAGTCGCAATCGCCAGTAATCACTGTCAATGTTTCATGTATTCAAAGTCAGAGTCGCAAGTAGTTGGAGTAACAGTCGTAAGTAGCTAGAGGTGCAAGCAATGTTATCAGTCAAGGTCGCATGTAGTATAGCAGTTCCAAGTGGCTCGAAGCCGCAGTCAAAAGCAGGTGGAGTCTCAGTCGCTGGTTTCTGCAGTCACAAACGCAAGCAGTCACAGTTGTAAATAGTCGCAGTAGCAGCAGTAGTAGTAGCATAAGTAGTAGTTGTATTAGTAGCAATAGTAGAAGTAGTAGTAGTTATAGTAGACCTAAAAGGTTTAATTTAATACCCTCACCCGTTCCTGAAGTATTGCTGATACGCACTTTTGACAACCTGTATGTATATAATACATCTAGTCCCCCCCCCCCTTTAAATGAAACATATTACTACTTTAATCTCCCATGCACATGGAAATAATTATTGCGCATGTCCTTATTGGGGATGAAAGATGGCAACCCAGTAATTAATTAATTTGTAGTCACTTCCTTCACAAACCTTAACCCTAAAGCCACTCTGGTACATGAGAAGCTTCGTCACATGCGTCCGTATCATATGTGTGTCAGGTGGACCACAGACGAGAAAACATGCATTAAACGAAAACCATAGGAGATTATGGCTTAAAATGGAAACAATCTTCCCTTTTAATGCCTAGTTACAGATTAATCGCAACTATGTATTTCTTCTGAACCACTTGTCGATGTTCGTGCAGCATTGAACAGTTTTTCTTATACATAAACTGGCTTGGTATATAATATAAGCTGGCTATCTCTGTTCAAAACATCAATTTAAAATTTTAATAAAAGCAAACCCCAATTCAAATAATCTTAAAAAAGCAAACAAACGTAATGAAAGTCGGAATAGTTACATAAATATACAGTTTAAAGTCGCAATTTAGCAATTTTGGATGTTTCTCATAAGTATTTTTTTTTAATTTTTCTTGGACCAGATCAAAGGTTATAGATACCTTATAAAAGTGGAAACCAACGCTAAAAAAAAAAAAAAAAAAAAAAAAAAAAAAAAAAAAAAAAAAAAAAAAAAAAATCCCCAATGCCATTTAATGCTTGGTGTTTCTTGGCATTTTTTTTTAAGCTTCGTTATTCTGTCTATTTCAAGAAACTAATATCAGACCCTTATTGCTACACTAATTTTACCAAGACCCTTATTACTATCACTAATTCTGCCAATATTTTGCCAATATCTTCCTTATCTGCCAATAAGCTATCAATAATTGTATATATGTATATATATATATATATATATCTTTTCTCCAAAACTGTATTATATTTTTTGTTGTTGTTGTGAAAATGCCATACTAAAATTTTCCGGTATAATTCAACGATGTAGATAGGTCGCGACTTGGGAAAGATACGTTTCACCCTTCTGGTGCTCATAATATATTTTTTTTAAGTCGTCTGCTAACTGAAATTAGAGACCCAATAACCGGAAAAGCTGTCAAAGTGAAGGTTGACAGTTGGACAAGATCAAGTGAATATCAATCACGTCCTTACTATTCTTAAATGTTCCAGCTTGGTTTAATTTCCATTGTGCAATTATAATTTGCATTCACTTATTTTTGACATAACACCTTGAAATTAGGTGTTGTTTTGTTAGATGACACTGCCGTTTTTCTACTGAAGACGGTCGCTGTATATGTGACCGAAATATCTGGACTTTTGTACCTGTTTTTTTCACTGTCTAAATAAATGGATTTATCCCCATTTGAAAGTTTATTTGATAATTTGCATTCAACTAAAAATATTGTTATTATGGACTGAATTTTTAATAAAGTAAGATTGTTGTTCCTTTGTTTAGTTCAAGGGCACCAATTCACGAAATAACTAGGGAAAAAAAAGAATGTCAATACAACTAATTCTAGAAACAATTGCACGAAATGGTTTTTCTTGTGTGAATTAGGGTATGGCGGATTGCATTTCCACCAGGTCGTATTTCCCAGAGGGTGAAGACTTTCTGTGGGGGGAGTACGCTAGGCACCGGTTTATGTCTAACATTATCTTCACCGAATGAAGCTTGGTCCCTGTTACTTGCACTAGTCACCCCAATTTTACCTTATAATTGCACTAAACAATACCACGAAACCCCCGATGTTAGATGGCGTTGGTAATTTATTTGTCTACACTAGCTCCAGTTTCTACTCTTGTGTCTTCCTCAGCTGACTAACTACATGACAAAAAAAAAGAGAAAGGAATATGAGACTGAATAGAAGGTAGACATTCTCACGATATTTTCAAACAGAAAATAATTTTTAACAAAGCATTGTATTTGTCTACCAATTGATTCTATTATCATTTGGTTTTCCCTGTGTTTCATCAGGTACATTAACTCCCTGAGTTACTGTGCCCAAGAGCTCTGGCTCCTGCCTTGCAACAAATGGTTGTGATCAAGTATAGATGGCAGTAGTGGATCACGTTGGTCTATGAAACTTATCTAAATAAACTCTTTGCTCCAGGCTTTACCCAGAAAGATGCATTGCTTTCGTATGAAAGCGCAAGTGTGGTCCTGAAATAATTTGTCTGTACTCCCAAAGCAGGTGATTACAGCTAAAGTTTTGACATGCAGACTTCTCTTCTCCAATAATGCATAATTAGAAAAATTACGAAAAGTAAAAGACTTGATAAAAGTATGCCCTTCTTTCTTTCAAGGAGATTTTTGAGACTCTCTCTGTCTCTCGTTCTCTCTTTCTTTCGCCCTCTCTTGCTATATCCTCTCTCTCTTCCCTTACTAAATTTCTTAGATCTATTCCTAGAGCTTTGAAAACACATGGCAACACTTCAAAATATGGCTTGATTTTCCATTCCAACATTTATATATTTTACCATGAATCTGGTTAATGTCGACATTCACCGGTGAATGTCCGAAATCTCTTTTTCTCTGCTTGGATTCAATTTGCTTTGCAAGGCAGCTTTTTTAATCCTATGCAAGCTATGATGGTAAAAGTTAAAGTTAGCTTAGAGTATGTTAGTTTAGGTTAGGTTAGATTAAATTTGGTTATAAATATCAGAAATGGGTTAAAAACCTAAGCTAAGGTAACCTAGCCCAACCCAACCTAACCTGTCATCATCAAACCTTGCATTAAGTTGGAAAAGTTGGCTGGCAACTCTGACTAAATCCAAGGAGAAAAAAAAAGGTATTTCGGACATTCACCGGTGAATGTCGGTATTCACGAATTTCGAACATTCATGGTAACATATATACGTATAAACAGAAACTGCAACCAAGGCGGGAGGGGTGCTCGTCCGCTCGAGGCTGGCAGTATTGTAAAGATATGAGGAAATCTTCACACAATGAAACTGCTTTTTAAAATCAACATAGCCATCAAGGGTAATATAAAGATCACACAGAGCCATTGCTGGGGCATAGGGTGTTGACAAGGTATTGTAGACGTTTCAGTTGCTAGGTCTTTTTACAGGGATGAGTAACAAGGCAGTCCCTCGACGCTGTAACGACGGGAATCACACCTCAGGCCTCGTATTATCAAGCAGACCACCAATCCACTGTGCTGCTACCAAAGGTTTTAGTATAGCCATATACTTGATATATTATTTCAGTGTTTCCTATTAATATATGAGGTTACGCCTTCTTACCTGCTAAGGTCTTTCATTTCTTTCTTTTTTTATTTAAATGTTTTTCCAGGCTGTTAGAAGAAAAGGCATTAAAAGACTTGGGCATTGTGGTAGTTGACGAGTTGCATCTGTTGGGGGATCCGAGTCGAGGTTATCTATTAGAATTACTGCTTACCAAGCTACTCTATATGCAAAAGAGGTAAGCCATTCTTATTGATGATTATTATCCTTGCTATCTTTATAACTTGTACCAATATTTTGTGAGTTTTATGGATTAAAGACGCTTCTTGCAACAAAATGTCCTTACATCAGCCCTGAAGTTTGTTTCTACAGCTGAGTTTGAAGGCTGGGTCCCGTATTGCCTAGCTGAGATCAAACCCACAACACAACCACAGGACGTCGATTTAAGGGCAAGGTAATTGCCTTGAGATGACAGTAAGCCGTATAAAATAACGAAATTTGGATTTTGATGCTTTAAAATGACTTTTATAGCTACGCTCTGGGCTGTTTCCAGGGTTTTTGTTGGGGGGGGGGGGGGTACCAAAAAACTTTGCAAAAGGGCAGCGAAAGTTGGTTTGCATTTATTTTTGTTACTTTTGTACGAGATGTACGAAAATTTCGAGTGGGGCTCAAACCGTGTAGGTGGCGCTAAACAGGTTATAGCAGTCCAGAATTAAAAAAAAGAAGCATAGACAACTTCAAGGTTTGGAAGTACATCGTAGATAGCGTTGATTTTCTGTTTTGGTGCTGGGTACCCCACCACCTAGAAAATTTCCCATAAGAAGAACTTTTATTTAAAAATTTTATTGAAGATGCTCCTATACATATATGGGGATGGGGAGTCCTGACGCCCCGAATTATCTTGGAAACTTAGCATCTTATTGGGAATGCTGTTTAGTTGTTATTCATGACGCTTTGAAGTAAAATTTAAAACATGAACAAGAAGGGGCAATAAAACTTGCTTCACTCTAGTGCAGGAGCCCTTCTAAATTTTCAAATAATGGCCGTAGAAAGTTACCTATCTGATTAAAAAATGAAGTATAGTTCATCAAAAATATTTTAGAAAAAATCTTCAGTCAAAAGTTACGAAGATCTGAAAGACCTTTATTGGGTCACTAGGTGTCAACTGGACCTGCTTTTATGTTTTTCAAATGCTAGCTTTCAACTTCATCTTCGGACAATATATGCTTCATTTCCTATGTAGAATGTTTAATGTTAACTGTTTACTAGGGTTTCATTTGAAATGTGGCATCTGTATAATAGACATGCTGATGCACCTTCTAGATTATGTTTTATTTTTTTGCACAAGCAGCATCAATAGCTACTTAAAAACGCTTTCTGAGATGTTTAGTAGTCTTTAGATAGAAATAAGCATGCATATCCACTGTTTTTAGTCCAGAAATATGTAGGTTTATACGACTTCGTTAATCTCAATATACTTCTTTCAAGAGCATATACAAAGAAAAATATAAAAGGAACATGTAGAAAGAAAAAAACACACAATAGACTACCGTCTTTCTGAGATGTTTAACAGTGTTTAAATAAAAATCAGCATGCATAGGCTGATTTTTATCTCTGCCTTTGGGGCTAACATAACCCCCACAGCCCCTGGGCAAAGGTCTGTAAGTTATAAAATTTGCCCGGTGTTTACGCACAGTATTTGTTATTGGGAAGTATTCAGACATTTTTGGGAGGATTTTCTGCTGAGGGTGGGTTTCCATAGGGAGAATTTTCCGTGGGGAGAGAAGTCTCCGGGGGTGAGCTTTTACAGGGGGAATTTTTATACTGAGGGATTTGACAGAATTCCTATGTAAAGCTCGTTTTATTTGTCTTACTTTCTTTTTGCCGACTCAATTATGCATGTGAAGATATTCCTGGGGAAATTTTGCAGCGGGTTTGGAATTGTCTGGGAAAGTTTTTCCGGAGGGGGGGATTTTTCGTGGGATGAATTCTCCATGGAGGGATTGAAAAAACGACGAGAAATCAAAGTCTTTTTCAAATAAAAGTATGCTAAGGAATTTAAGCGAGGATAGAATTGTCCAGAGGGAATTTTTTGGGAGAGGGGAGGGTATTTTACGTGGAGGAACTTTCTTTGTAGGAACTTCCCGTAAGAGGAGGGAATTTTTCACGAAGGGGAGGGGGCAGATTTACTGACATCATTTGATAAACGATCAGAAATTAAATACAAAGTTTTTTCCAACTGAAAGTAAGGAGCAACGTTGAAAATCAAAACGAACAGAAATTATTTCGTATATGAGGAGGTCGCCTCCCTCCTAGATACCTTGCTCTTTACACTAAAACTTGAATTTTCCCCCCGTTTTTTAAGAACGATTCCTGAAACATAAAGACCGTTTAATAGAAAAAGCAGTTTTTTTTTAAAGTGCTAAAACATTTAGCGTGAAAAGCAAGGTATCTAGGAGGGGGACAAACCCCTCATATACGGAATAATTTTTGTTTGTTTTGAGTTTTGATGTTGCTCCTTACTTTCAGTTGAAAAAATTTGTTTTTTCTATTTAATTTTCTTCCATATTGACTCAAAAGGGAACCTTAAAAAGAGAAATATCAAATATTAGTATTATGCTTAGGAACAATTTTTTGTTCAAATAATTTATAACTTACTTACATGAAACTGGTGTTTTTTTCTTCCATGTTGACTCAAAAGTGAACCTGAACAAGACAAATATAAAGTATTAGTCATCTATTGACTCAAAAGGGAACCTGAAATAGAAAAATATCAAATATCAGTGTTATGCTTAAGAACAATTTTTTTTTCAAATAATTAAAACTTACTTACGTGAAAGTAAAGTTTTTTTTCTTCCATATTGACTCAAAAGGGAACCTGAAAAAGAGAAATATCAAATATTAGTGATATTCTAAAGAACATTTTATTTTAAATAATTTAAAACTTACTTATGTGAAACTGGAATTTTTTTTCTTCTATGTTGCCTCAAAAGGGAACCTGAAAAAGACAAACATCAAATATAAGTTATATGCTAAAGGCATTTTTAAAATAATTTATAACTCGCTTACGTGAAACTGAAGTTTTTTTCCTCCATGTTGACTCAAAAGGGGACCTGAAAAAGAGAAATAACAAATATTAGTGATATACTAAAGAACTTTTTTTTCAAATAATTTATAACTTACTTACATGAAACTGAAGTGTTTTTTTTCTTTCATGTTGACTCAAAAAGGAACCTGAAAGAGACAAATGTTAAATATTAGTAATATTTTGACTCAATAGAGGACATGAAAAAGAAAAATATTAAATATTAATCATCTGCTTAAGAACAATCTTTTTCAAATAATTTATAACTTACTTAGGTGAAACTGGAGGTTTTTCTTCCCTGGTGACTTCAAAGGGAACCTGAAAAAGACAAATATAAATTATTTGTCATATATTGACTCAAAAGGAAACTTGAAAAACAGAAATATCAACTTTTAGTCATATGCTTAAGAACAATTTTTTTTAAATAATTTATAACTTACTTACATGAGATTGAAATTTTTTTCTTCCATATTGACTCAAAAGGGAACCTGAAAAAGAAAAATATCAAATATTAATCATATGCTTAAGGACAATTTTTTTTCAAACAATTTATAACTTATTAATGTGAAACGGATTTTTTTTTCTTCCATGTTGACTCAAAAGGCCCTTGAAAAGGACAAATATAAAATAGTAGTCTTATACTTGAGAACAACTGTTTTTTCAAGTAATTTATAACTTATTGTCATGAAACTGATTTTTTTTTCTTCCATTTTGACTCAAAAGGAAACCTGAAAAGAGAAATATCAAATATTAGTCATAGGCTTCCGACCAATTGTTTTCAAATAATTTATAACTTACTTGCATGAAAATGAAGTTTTTTTCCTACGTTAACTCAAAAAGTACTCTGAGAAAGACAAATATCAAATAATAGTGATTTGCTTAAGAACCATATTTTTCAAATAATTTATAACTTACTTACGTGAAACTTAAGTTTTTTCATCCATTTTCACTCGAAAAAGAACCTGAAAAAGACAAATTTCGAATACTAGTCATATGCTTAAGATCAATTGTTTTCAAACAATTTATAAGTTACTTACGTGAAATTGTAGTTTTGTCTTCCATGTTGACCTAATAGGGAACCTGAAAGACAAATATCAAATATTAGTCATGTGATTGAGAATATTTTTTTTTCAAATAATTTATAACGTACTTACGTGAGACTGGAATTTTTTTTCTTCATATTGACTCAAAAAGGAACCTGAAAAAAGAGAAATATCAAATATTCGTTATATGCTTAAGAACAATTTTTTCTTTTGAAATAATTTATAGCTTACTTACGTGAAATTGTAGTTTTTTTCCTTCCGTGCTCACCCAAAAGGGAACCTGAAAAATACAAATATCAAATATTAGTCATATGCTTAAGAAATTTTTTTCAAATAATTTATAACTTACTTACGTGAAACTGGAATTTTTGTCTTTTATGTTGACTCAAAAGGGAACATGAAAAAGAGAAACATCAAATATTAGTGATATGCTAAAGAACAATTATTTTTCAAACAATTTATAATTTACTTCCGTGAAACTGAAGACTTTTCTACTATGTTGACTCAAAACGGAACCTGAATGAGACAAATATAAAATATTAGTCTTATGCTTGAGAACAGTTTTTTTTTTTCGAATAATTTATAATTTACTTACGTGAAACTGAAGTTCTTATCTTCTGTGTTGAATCAAAAGGGAACCTGAAAAGACAAATATCAAATATTAGTCATATGCTTCAGAATCTTTTTTTCAAATAATTTATAACTTACTTACGTGAAACTGGTGTTTGTCCTTCCATGTTGACTCAAACAGGAACCTGAAAACGGCAAATATCAAATATTAGTCATACTGACTTACGTGAAACTGAAGCTTTTTTCTTCCATGTCGACTCAAAAAGGAACCTGAAAAAGACAAATATCAAAATATTACTCATATTCTTAAGAACAATAGTTTTTTTTTCAAATCATTTATAACTTATATAGGTGAAACTGAAGTTTTTTCTCCTAATTTGACTCAAAAGGGAACCTGAAAAAGAGAAATATCATATATTAGTCATGCTTAAGAACAATTTTTTTTCAAATAGTTTATAACTTTCGTACATGAAACTTAAGTTTTTTCTTCTATAATCTCTCAAAAGGGAACATGAAAAAGACAAACATTAAATATTAGTAATGTCAAACAGAAAAATTATTTTTCAAATAATTTATAACTCACTTACGTAAAACTGAAGTTTTTTCTTTCATGTTGACTGAAAAGGAACCCTAAAAAGAAAAATATCAAATATTATTCATAGCTTAGAACAATTTTTTTCAAATAATTTGTAACTTACTTACATAAAACTGAATTTTTTTTCTTCCATGTTGACTTGAAAGGGTACCCGAAGAAGAAAAACATCAAATAATAGTGATATGCTAAAGAAAAAATTCTTTTCTTTCACAAACATCAAATAATAGTGATATGCTAAAGAAAAAATTCTTTTTCAAATAATTAAAACTTACTTACGTGAAACTAAGTTTTTTTCTTCTATGTTGACTCAAAAAGGAACCCGAAAGAGAGAAATATCAAATATAAGTGATATTCTAAAGAACACTTTTTCAAATAAACTAAAACTTACGTGAAACTGGATTTTTTTCTTCATGTTGACTCAAAAGGAAACCTGGAAAAGACCCACATCAAATATTAGTGGTATGCCAAAGAATTTTGTCAAATAATTTATTACTTACTTACGTGAAACTGAAGTTTTTTTTATTCCATGTTGACTCAAAAGGGAACTTGAAAAAGACAAACATCAAATACAAGTGATGTGCTAAAGAATATTCTTCTCAAATAATTTTATAACTCGCTTACGTGAAACTGAAGTTGTTTCTTCCATGTTGACTCAAAAGGGAACCCGAAAAAGAAAAACATCAAATTTTAGTGATGTGCTTAAGAACTTTTTTTCAAATAATTTATTACTCGCTTACGTGAAATTGAAGTTTTTTCTTCCATGTTGACTCAAAAGGGAACTTGAAAAAGACAAACATCAAATATTGGTGATGTGCTAAAGAACTTTCTTTTCAAATAATCTATAACTCACTTACGTGAAACTGAAGTTTTTTCTTCCATGTTGACTCAAAAGGGAACCCGAAAAAGACAAACCTCAAATATTAGTGATATGCTAATGAACACTTTTTTCAAATAATTCATAACTTACGTAAAACTGAATTTTTTTTTCCATGTTGACTAAAAGAAGAACCTGAAAAAGAGACATTAAATGTTAGTGATATGCTAAGGAATTTTTTTTTTCAAATACTTTATAACTTACTTGCGTGAAACTGGATTTTTTTATTCCTCCCGGTTAATTCAAAAGGGAACCTGAAAAAGACATATCGAATGCTAATTTTATGCTCAAGAATTTTTTTCAAATATTATATAACTTTCTTACACGAAACTGACGTTTTTTTCTATAATAAATCAAAAGGGAACATGAAAAAGACAAACATTAAATATTTGTCATTTCCTTTAGAAAAATTATTCTCCAATTTTTTTTTTCTTACGTGAAACTGAAAGTTTTTCTTGCATGTTGACTGAAAAGGAACCTGAAAAGACAAATAACAAATATTAGTTATAGCTTAGAAATTTTTTTTTTAAATAATTTGTATTTTACTTACGTAAAACTGAAGTTTCTTCTTCCATGTTGACTTGAAAAGGAACCTGAAAAAGACAAACATCAAATATTAGTGATATGCTAAAGAAAATTTCTTTTTCAAATAATTGAAACTTACTTACGTGAAACTGGAGTTTTTTTCTTCCATGTTGACTCAAAAGAGAACCTGAAAAAGAGAAATATCAAATATTAGTGATATTCTAAAGAATATCTTTTTAAATAATTTAAAACTTACTTACGTGAAACTGGAATTTCTTTTCTTCCATGTTGACTCAAAAGGAAACCTGGAAAAGACCCACATCAAATATTAGTGATATGCTAAAGAATTTTTTTTCATATAACTTATAACTTACTTACGCGAAACAGAAGTTTTTTCTTCCATGTTGACTCAAAAGGGAACCTGAAAAAACAAACATCAAATATTAGTGATTTGCTACAGAACATTTTTGTTTCAAATAATTTATAACCTACTTACGTGAAACTGGAAATTTTTTCTTCCTTTTTGACTCAAATGGGAACCAGACAAAGACAAACAACAAATATTAGTGATATGCTAAAGAACATTTTTTTCAAATAATTTATAACTTACTTACGTGAAATTGAACTTTTCTCTTCAATGTTGACTCAAAAGGGAACTTGGAAAATACAAACATCAAATATTAGTGATATGCTAAAATAATCTTTTTCAAAGGTATCCAAAATAAAGTCTAATAACGTATCTTACTATACAATTTGTGATATACGTGAAGACTTTTTTTCTTCCATGTTGACTCAGAAGGGAACATGAAAAAGACAAACATCAAGTATTAGTGATATGCTGAAGATAATTTTTTTTCAAAAGGGAATCTAAAAAAGACAAAGCCTAACAACGTATTTTGCTAAACAATTTGTAATATACGTGAAACTTGACTTTTTCTTCTTCCATGTTGACTCAGAAGTTAACATGAAAAAGACAAACATCAAATATTAGTGATATGCTGAAGATATTTTTTTTTCAAAAGGGAATCTAAAAAAGACAAAGCCTAACAACGTATTTTGCTAAACAATTTGTAATATACGTGAAACTTGACTTTTTCTTCTTCCATTTTGACACAGAATTTATCATTAAAAACACAATAATCAAGTCTTAGTTAGATGAATAATATTTAATATTTAATAATTTTACTATTTAAAATAAAACTAATTCAAAATATTATATATTATATATTTTTTCAATAATATTAAATATAAATAAAATAATTAATATTATTAAATATATTGACCATTTACTACAACCAAAAATGGTATTTTTGTACGTAGGTCTATAATTTTTTTTCAATATTTACCATCATAATTTCACTTACTCACAACGTATGTTGATAAAAAATTTGTAATATAAGTGAAACTTGACTTTTTCTTCTTCCATGTTGACTCAGAAGGGAACATGAAAAACACAAACATCAGATATTAGTGATATGCTGAAGATATTTTTTTTTCAAAAGTTAATCTAAAAAAGACAAAGCCTAACAAAGTATTTTGATAAACAATTTGTAATATACTTGAAACTTGACATTTTCTTCTTCAATGTTGACTCAGAAGTGAACCTTAAAAATACAAACATCAAATATGAGTGATCTTCTGAAGATATATTTTTTTCAAAAGGGAACCTAAAAAAGACAAAGCCTAACAAAGTATTTTGATAAACAATTTTTAATATAAGTGAAACTTGACTTTTTCTTCTTCCATGTTGACTCAGAAGGTAACATGAAAAAGACAAACATCAAATATTTGTGATATGCTGAAGATATTTTTTTTTCAAAAGTGAACATAAAAAAGACAAAGCCTAACAACGTATGTTGATAAAAAATTTGTAATATAAGTTAAACTTTACTTTTTCTTATTCCATTTTGACTCAGAAGTGAACCTGAAAAACACAAAAATCAATTATTTGTGATATGCTGAAGATAATTTTTTTTCAATAGGGACCCTAAAAAAGACAAAGCCTAACAACGTATTTTGATAAACAATTTTTAATATACGTGAAACTTGACTTTTTCTTCTTCCATGTTGACTCAGAAGGGAACCTGAAAAAGACAAACATCAAATATGAGTGATATGCTGAAGATATATTATTTTAAAAAGTGAACCTAAAAAAGACAAAGCCTAACCAAGTATTTTTATAAACAATTTTTAATATACGAGAAACTTTACTTTTTCTTCTTCCATGTTGAATCAGAAGGTACCCTGAAAAAGACATACCACAATTATTATTGATATTATTAATATAATATTTTTTCACTAGGGAATATAAATAAGACAAAGCATAACAACGTATTTTGATAAACAATTTTTAATATACGTTAAACTTTACTTTTTCTTATTCCATGTTGACTCAGAATGGAAAATGAAAAAGACAAAAATCAAATATTATTGATATTCGTAAGATATATTTTTTTCAAAAGGTAACCTAAAAAAGACAAAGCCTAACAACGTATTTTTATAAACAATTTGTAATATACGTGAAACTTGACTTTTTCTTCTTCCATGTTGACTCAGAAGTGAACATGAAAAAGACAAACATCAATTATTAGTGATATGCTGAAGATCTATTTTTTTCAAAAGTGAACCTAAAAAAGACAAAGCCTAACAAATTATTTTGATAAAAAATATGTAATATAAGTTAAACTTGACTTTTTCTTCTTCCATGTTGACTCAGAAGTGAACCTGAAAAAGACAAACATCAAATATTAGTGATATGATGAAGATATTTTTTTTTAAAAAGGGAATCTAAAAAATACAAAGAATAAAAACGTATTTTGATAAACAATTTGTAATATAAGTGAAACTTTACTTTTTATTATTCAATGTTGACTCAGAAGTGAACCTGAAAAAGACAAACCTCTAGTATTAGTGATATGCTGAAGATAATTTTTTTTCAAAATGGAATCTAAAAAAGACAAAGCCTAACAACGTATTTTGCTAAACAATTTGTAATATACGTTAAACTTGACTTTTTCTTCTTCCATGTTGACTCAGAAGGTAACATTAAAAAGACAAACATCAAGTATTAGTGATATGATGAATATAATTTTTTTTCAAAAGTGAACCTATAAAAGACAAAGCCTAACAACGTATTTTGCTAAACAATTTGTAATATACGTGAAACTTGACTTTTTCTTCTTCCATGTTGAATCAGAAGGGAACCTGAAAAACACAAACCTCAGATATTAGTTATATGCTGAATATTTTTTTTTTTCAAAATTTACTATTAAAAAGACAAAGCCTAACAACGTATTTTGCTAAACAATTTGTAATATACGTGAAACTTGACTTTTTCTTCTTCCATGTTGACTCAGAAGGGAACATGAAAAAGACAAACATCAAATATATGTGATATGCTAAAGAATATTTTTTTTCAAATAATTTATAACTTACATACGTGAAACTTAAGTTTTTTCTTCCATGTTGACTCGAAAGGGAACCTGAAAAAGACAAAAATAAAATATTAGTGATATGCTGAAGAACTTTTTTTTTCAAATAATTTAACTCACGTGAATCTGATGTTTTGTCTTCCATGTTGAGTCATAAGGGAACCTGAAAAAGACAAATATTAAATATTAGTGATATAGTAAAGAACATATGTTTTCCAAATAATTGAAACTTATTTCCGTGAAGCTAAAGTTTTTTCTTCCATGTTGACTCAAAAGGGAACCAACCTGAAAAAGAGAAATATCAAATATTAGTGATATTCTAAAGAACATTCTTTTCAAATGATTTAAAACTTACTTATGTGAAACTGAAATGTTTTTCTTACATGTTGACTCAAAAGGGAACCTGGAAAAGGCAAACATTGAATATTAGTGATATGCTAAAGAATTTTTTTTTCAAATTATTTATAACTTATGTGAAACGAAAGATTTTTTCTTCCATGTTGACTCAAAAGGGAAGCTGAAAAAGCAAACATCAAATATTAGTGATATGCCAAAGAAAATTTTTTTCAAATAATTTATAACTTACTCACGTGAATCTGAAGTTTTCCCTTCCATGATGACTCAAAAGGGAACCTGAAAACCACAAACATCCAATATTAGTCATATACTAAGGAACATTTAAAAAAAAATAATTTATAACTTACTTATTTGAAACTGAAGTTTTTTGCCGTCTTGACTCATAAGGGAACCTGAAACAGACAAACAATAAATATTAATGATATGCTAAATAATTTTTTTAAAAATAAATTATAAGTTACTTACCTGAAACTGAAGTTTTTTTCTTCCATGTTGACTCAAAAGGGAACCTGAAAAAGACAAATATAAAATATTAGTTATATACTAAAGAATTTTTTTTTTTAATAATTTATAACTCACTTACGTGAAATTGAAGTTTTTTCTTTCATGTTGACTCAAAAGGAAACCTGAAAAACACAAATATCAAATATTATTCATATGCTTAGGAACATAAAATAAAATTTCAAAATATGGATAAAATCCTTTATAATAGACATTGTATAGAAATTCACAAAAATACCAGATATTTTGGTCACATATAAAGTTTTACTACTGATGACGGTCACTGTATTTATGACCGAAATATCTGGTATTTCTTTGAATTTCTATACACTGTCTATTAAAAAGGATTTTATCCCTATTTTGAACTTTTATTTTATCGTCATGGAAAGGCAGTGTGGTCTCTGAAATTATCTACGCCATAGCTAAGAAACATTTAAAAAAAAAACAATTTATAACTTACTTACGCCAAACTGATGTTTTTTTCTTCCATATTGACTCAAAAGGGAACCTGAAAAAGACAAACAACAAATATTAGTGACAGACTAAAGAACTTTCTTTCAAATAATTTATAACTCACTTACGTGAAACTAAAGATTTTTCTTCCATGTTGACTCAAAAGAGAACCTGAAAAAGACAAACATCAAACATTAGTGATATGCTCAAGAATATTTTTTTCAAATAATTTTTAGCTTACTTACCCGAAACTGAAGTTGTTTCCTCTATGATGAATAAAAAAAGGGAACCTGAAAAAGAAAATATCGAATATTAGTGATATGCTAAAGAATTTTTTTTTCAAATAATTTATATCTCACTTACGTGAATTTGCAGTTTTTTCTTTCACGTTGACTCAAAAGGGAACTCGAAAAACACAAACTTCAAATATTAGTCATTTGCCAAGGAATATTTTTTTGAAAATAATTTATAAATTACTTACGTGAAACTGATAAAGACAAACATCAAATATTAGTGATAGGCTAAAGAACTTTTTTTCAAATAATTTATAACTCACTTACGGGAAACTAAAGTTTTTTCTTCCATGTTGACTCAAAAGAGAACCAGAAAAAGACAAACATCAAACATTAGTGATATGCTAAAGAACATTTTTTTTCAAATAATTTTTAACTTACTTACCCGAAACTGATTTTTTTCTTTTATGATGACTAAAAAAAGGGAACTTGAAAAACACAAACATCAAATATTAGTCATATGCCAAGGAACATTTTTTAAAAGTAATTTATAACTTACTTACATGAAACTGAAGTTTTTTTCTTCCATATTGACTAAAAAGGGAACCTGAAAAAGACAAACATCAAATATTAGTGATAGGCTAAAGAACTTTTTTTCAAATAATTTATAACTACTTACGTGAAACTAAAGTTTTTTCTTCCACATTGACTCAAAAGAGAACCTGAAAAAGACGAACATCAAACATTAGTGATATGCTAAAGAAAATTTTTACAAATAATTTTTAACTTACTTACCCGAAACTGAAGTTTTTTCTTCTATTATTACTAAAAAAGGGAACCTGAAAAAGACAAATATTAAATATTAGTTATATGCTAAAGAACATTTTTTTTTTCAAATACTTTATAATTTACTTACGTGAAACTGAAGTTTTCTTTTCTTCCATGTTGACTCAACAGGGAACCTGAAAAAGAAAAATATCAGATATTAATCATACGCTTAAGGACAATTTCTTTTCAAACAATTTATAACTTACTTTTGTGAAACTGAAGTTTTCTTCTTCCATGTTGACCCAAAGGGGAACCTGAAAAGGATAAATATCAAATATTAGTCATGATTAAGGACAATTTTTTTCAAATACTTTATCACTTACTTACATGAAACTTATGTTTTTTCTTTTGTTTTGACTCAAAAGGGAACCTGAAAAAGACAGATATGAAATATTGGTCATGTGTTGACTCAAAAGGGAGTATGAAAATAACAAACATAAAATATTAGTCATTTGTTTAAAAAATTTTTTTTCAAATTATTAATGACTTACTTGATTGAAACTTTATAACTTACTTATATGAGACTGAAATTTTTTCTTCCATGTTGACTTAAAGGGGAACCTGAAAGAGACAAATATAAAATATTAATCATGTGCTTAAGGACAATTTTTTTTCATACAATTTATAGCTTACTAATGTGAAACTAAAGTTTTCTTCTTCCATGTTGACTCAAAAGGGGTTCTGAAAAATAAAAATATCAAATAGTAGTCTTTTGCCTAAGAACAACGGTTTTTTAAATAATTTATTGCTTATTTTCGTGAAACGGATTTTTTTATTTTTATTTTGACTCAAAAGGGAACCTGAAAAAGAGAAATATCAAATATTAGTCATATGCTTAAGACCAATTGTTTTCAAATAATTTATAACTTACTTACGCGAAACTGAAGTTTTTTTTCGTCTATGATGACTCAAAAGGGAACCTTAAAAAAAAAAATAGAATATTAGTCGTAAGCTTAAGATAATTTTTTTTCAAATAATTTATAACTTAATTTCATCAAACTGAATTTTTTTTCCTGCTTTAACTCAAAAAGGAATCTGAAAAAGACAAATATCAAATAATAGTCATTTGCTTAAGAACCATATTTTTCAAATAATTTATAACCTACTTACGTGAGACTTAAAGTTTCTTTCATCCATGTTCACTCAAAAGGGAACTTGAAAAAGACAAATAACAAATACTAGTCATATGCTTAAGATAAAAAAACTGAAGTTTTTTCTTCCATGTTGACTCAAATGAGAACCTGAAAAATTAACCATCAAGAATTAGTGATATGCTAAAGAAAATTTCTTTTTCAAATAATTAAAACTTACTTACGTGAAACTGAAGTTTTTTTCTTCCATGTTGACTCAAAGGGGAACCTGAAAAAGACAAACATCAAATATTAGTTATATGCTAAAGACAATTTTTTTATTTCAAATAAATTATAGATTTACGTGAAACGGAAGTTTTTTCCTTCAATGTTGACTTAAAAGAGAACCTGAAAAAGACAAACATCAAATATTAATGATATGCTAAAGAACATTTTTTTTCAAATACTTTATAATTTACTTACGTGAAACTGGAATTTTTTCTTCTTCCCGGTTAACTGAAAAGGGAAGCATATAAAAAGACGTTAAAAAGACAAATATCGAATATTAGTCTTATGCTTAAGAAATTTCTTTTTCAAATACTTTATTACTTTCTTACATGAAAATGCAGTTTTTTCTTCTGTAATGACTCAAAAGGGAACTGAAAAAGGCAAATATAAAATATTATACATACTGACTTACGTGAAACTGAAGTATTTCTTCCATTTTGAATCAAAAGGGGACCTGAAAAAGAAAAATGTTAAATAATTGTCATATGCTTACGAATAATTTATTTTTCAAATAATTTATAACCTATTTACGTGAAACTGAAGTTTTTTTTTCCATTCTGACTCAAAAGGGAACCTGAAAAAGAGAAATATCAAATACTAGTCATATGCTTAAGATCAATTGTTTTGAAATAATTTATAACTTACGCGAAACTGAAGTTTTTTCTTCCATTTTGACTCAATAGGGAACCTGAAAAAGACAAACATCAAATATTAGTCATATGCTAAGGAACATTTTTTTTTGGAAATCATTTATAAATTACTTTCGTGAAACTGAAGTTTTTTCTTTCATGTTGACTCATAAAGGAACCTGAAAAAGACAAATACCAAATATTAATGATATGCTAAATAAGATTTTTTTTTTTTCAAATAATTTATAACTTACGTGAAACTGAAGTTCACGTGAAACTTCACGTGAAACTGAAGTTCACGTGAAACTTCACGTGAACTTACTTACCGGAAACTGAAGTTTTTTTTTATAATTTATAACTCACTTGCGTGAAATGGAAGTTTTTTCTTCCATGTTGTCTCAAAAGTAACCTAAAAAAAACAAATATCAAATAATAGTCATAGCTTAGCTTAGAACAATTTTTTTCAAATAATTTGTAACTTACTTACGTTCAAGTGAAATTTTTTTCTTCCATGCTCACTCGAAAGGGAACCTGAAAAAGACAAATATTGAATATTATTCATATGCTTAAGATCGATTGTTTTCAAATAATTTCTAACTTACTTACGCGAAACTGAAGTTTTTTCTTCCACGATGACTCAAAAGGGAACCTGAAAAAGACCAACATCAAATAATAGTGATATGCTAAAGAACAATATTAAAAAAAAAAAAATTATAACTTACTTACATGAAACTGAATTTTTTCTTCTTCTTTGATGACTCAAAAGGAAATGTGAAAAAGACAAACATCAAATATTAGTCTTGTGCTTAAGAACAATATTTTTCAAATAATTTACAACTTTCCTACATGAAACTGAAGTTTTTTTTCCTATTGACTTAAAAGGGAATCCGAAAAAGACAAAGCTAAAGAACAGTTTTTTTTTCAAATAATTTACAGTAACTTAGCCTACCTATGTGAAACTGGAGTTTTTTTTCTTCCTTGATGACTCAGAAGGGAACCTGAAAAAAAAAATAATCGAATATTAGTCGTAAGCTTAAGATCATTTTTTTTTTAATAATTTAAAACTTACTTACATGAAACTGAAGTTTTTTGGTACTTATTTAGAATCCGATAAACACGCGAGAAAGACCGCATTGAAATCTCAAAGATGCTACATGAAAAAAGGTTTTCGCTGCCTAGTGAGGTATTGTTTACTCCGTGACAAAGATTTAAACTTTAATTTTTTGGAGTTGAAGGGGCAAAAAAACGTACCTAGGTTTGTTACGTATTTAATATATGCTATGCTTCACCCCTTTCCCTAATGTGCAAATATATAGCCCAAATTTGTTCATAAACTATTATATTTTCTTCCTATTTTGTTTTATTTCATTAGCATTAACGAAACTTCCCTTCTCGCGTGTTTATCGAATTCTAAATAAGTACCGTTTTTTTCCTTGTTGACTCAAAAGGGAACCTGAAAAATATAAATATCAAATATAAATCATATGCTTCAGAACAATTTAAAAACAAAAATTGTAACTTACTTATGTGAAACTGAAGTTTTTTCTTCCATGTTGACTGAAAAGGAACCTGAAAAAGACAAAGCTTAAGAACAAATTTTTTCAAATAATTTATAACTTACGTGAATCTGGAGTTTTTTCTTCTTCCATGTTCATTGAGAAGAGAACCTGAAAAAAAAAAATCGAACATTAATCTTCTGCTTCAGAACAATTTTTTAAAAATAATTTATAACTGACTTATGTGAAACTGAAGTTTTTTCTTCCATGTTGATTCGAAAGGGAACCTAAAAAAGACAAATAATATTAGTCATATGCTTTAGAACAATTTTTTTTTCAAATAATTTATAACTTACTTACGGGAACCTGAGGTTTTTACTTCCATGTTGACTCGTATCCGACTAGTACCTCTCTCTTCATGAACAGAAAAAAAAGACTAAAGTGACGCGCACATTACTACCGTTTATAACCTCTCTTTTTAGTATGACGTCATCCTATCTTATGTCTTTATCATGTGTTAAGAATTGCTGTAATTAGTTTGTGATTTTTTTTTAATGACGTCATCTTATTTTTCTAACACATCATATAGATAAAGGTGACTCATAATTACTATGCTCTATTGATCATACTTAAACTGGAAGTTTCGTCCTCAATCTTGTCATAAACAAGAAATTGAAAATAAGACTTTTACCCTAAAATACAAAAAGGTTTATCAAACAGCTTAGTACTTATATGCTCGAAGCAGGTTCTGAACTCCATAGTTACTAAAATTTAAATAAAAAAAAAAAGTCTGTCATATGCCAAGCAAAATTGTTTTTCTCTAAAGATTTTTGACTTATCTACTCGAAATTGAAGTTATATTCTGCAGTACAAATAGTTTTCTCAAACGATTTTGACCTTGCTTACTCCAAATAGAAGTCTCTATTTCTGTATTGACTCATCAAATTTTTTTCCCTCTACATTAAGTCAAAAGAGATTCAGAAAAAGAAAAATGTCATATTTTAGTCAAATAGTTCGTGGTAACAAATAAATAAGGAGTGACTCGGCTTAATAATAACCAAAACCCTAAAAAGCGGAATCTTGATATCAATAGATACATCAAAAGAATCAGAATATTATGCTGATTCCAAATTTATAAGATTCATCAAGTTTAGTGTTACCTATAAAAAGCTAAACGTTTGAAAAAATTTGGTTGATTTTTAACAGCTTGATTGAAAAAGTGGGGAAACACCTCCTAAAAGCTAAGGAATTGTAGTGAAAATCATAGAATCAGATTCAGCATATCAGAGAACCCTACTGTACAAGTTTCAAGCTCCTGTAAGCAAAATTGTCGAATTTTGTATTTTTTGCCAGAAGAAAGATCATAGATGCGTGTTCCCCCAGATGCGTGTGCCTGCGATGATTCTTCTGATTCATTCTGTGATTTTTCAAAAACCTTCGTAATTGCAGATGGGATTTCTCATGTAATTGTGAACTCTGCCCTGTTTTTTATTTGCGATGCATTTGCGAATGGTATTCCAGAAACGGAGCTTATTGAAACTGTGGCGAACTTTTACAGCCGTGATGCTTTGGTGAATGCGAAAAATCTGCTTTGGAAATTTTCTGGAAGTCCTATAAAGAGAGTAATGAGACGTGGCAACGCTGCGGAACTTGCTACAGCAAAAGATATTATGAAGATGGTCACGGATCTGGACTAGAAAGGTTTCAAATGGCCTGTATTAGTGCCTCGCTCATTCAGAGACTGCCCTTTATTAAAATCTGATTCCAATGTACGTTTGGATCGACTTGTTAGTGATTATGGCAGAAAGCTGGAGAAATCCATTACTTCTCTTGAAAGAATTGAACAAGACTTACAGTCCTCGCTGTCGAAGTGTTCAGCCAACTTGGGCTCCCCCTCCCCCTCCCCTTTAAATTCACCTGATTGGCCTCCTCTCCCCATCAGCTCTGATTCAGTAGAGACTATTACTATCGCTAATCCGCCAGCCTCGTTACGTGACCCTGTTTCCAGGAAAAATGAATTGGAAAAATTCGGCTCGGGCTGTATCAAGCAAATAAAAAAGACCGATGATTTGATTTTTATCACTGTGGCGGCTGAATCTGGGAAAAAGTTTTCTTGTGATCTAAAGGATTCCTTCCCTGATTGTCTTATCAATACTAGACAGCCTAAGTTTTTCGGAGTAATCCGTGGTGTGGATATCGAGTTCGACATTGAAGCTCTAGCAGCCACTTTGCCTGGGATTCTGGAGTTCAGGCGCCTTGGAATGTCGAGAACAATAAAGGTGTCGTTTGAGTCCGAAGCATTTTTAAAATATTATATCGTCCATGGGATTAAGTTCGGTTATGAGCTCTACAGAGTTGAGAAAGACAAGGTGCTTCCAAAACGATGTTTCGCATGTCAAAGTCCCTCTCACACCGAAAAAAACTGTGATTCTACTACTCTGAAGTGTGCTCGTTGCAGTGGAAATCATAGATCAACGAAGAATACTCCATGTACTAACCCCATTTGTTGTGCAAATTGCAACTCAACTAACCACCCGTCTTACAGTTTCAGTTGCCCTTCTATGAAAAAGCTTTTTAAATGAATATTGGTTCTATTATTACGTCCTTTAATTCGAATGGAGTCATTGGCAAATTTGCAGTGCTGAATGAATTTGTTTCTGAAAATAGTTCAATTCTATGTTTGCAAGAGCATCATTTGTTGGACCATTCTTTGAATATGTTAAGGTCCCTTTCAAGTCTACATGATATATTTACCGTTCCTGCGAGGCCTACCGGAGGCCGCCCTGCGGGTGGCATTGCTACATTTGTTCCTAAAGAATTTAGTGCTATTTTATCTTGTGCTGATGAGTCTTTTCTTGCCTGCAAACTTTTTGATTGTGTTTTGGTCAATTGCTATTTGCCTACTGACTATCATGTTGTTTCGTCTTTTGAAGCCTTTACGTCAGCTTGCCATAGACTTAGTAGCTTTATTGCCCTATTAGATTCGAGTTTACGTATTTTTATTTTTGGTGATTTTAACTGTGATCTTGAGAGTGTAAATGAACGTAGCACAATTTTATTTTCATCTTTACCAAATTTTAATATCTGCCGTAAGACACTTGATTTTACTTATTCTCATTTGAGTGGGAGTACGAGTAATATTGACCATGTACTTTTTAATTTTTCCCCATCTATTATAGTAAAAGTTATCCCGGATTTCCCGATAAGTGATCATTTACCTATTCAGTTTTTGACATCGTTTCCTGTAATTCATGATTCTGTTTCTGCTTCTAATTTTATTCCAATTCGCCCTAAATATTTTGAGAGAATTATCTGGGATGAAAAACTGATTCCGGCTTACCAAGATAAAGTTGATTCTTTAGCTCGAAATGTAGTTGTACCTGATATTCTGAAGTGTCATAATGATAACATAGAGCTTGAGCATAATTGCATATATCTTCAGTTATTACATTGCTTAAAATATTGTGCTAAAGAAACTTTTGGAGTTAAAAATTGTAAACCCAATGTTGAAAAACCTTTTTGGTCGTCAAATCCGTTTCTTGTACATGCTAATCATGAATATAAATTAGATTTTAGACATTGGAAAAATAGTGGAAAACCGCGTGATCTTCATCCGGCTTTTCTATGCATGAAAAAAAAAAGGCAATTTTCCAGTCGGAGCTTCGTCGTCATAATAATATTTTGCTTATGGATGCTTCGTCTGAAGTTGATATGAATAAAAAGAAACTTTGGAAAGCTCTACGTTCAACAAAGAGAGTTAATGAACCTTCTAAAAAGAATGGCCCTTCTCTTGTTGAGTGGGAAACTCATTTTGCAAACCTTTCGAATTCTTGTGATGATCCTGAACAACTTTCGCATGTTGATATAATTTTAAACAGTTCTTTTAATTCGCATGATTTTTCTATTTCGTTTGATTCTTTGTTGGGTGCATGCCGTAATTTAAAGCCACATTCCTCTAAAGACCATGATGGGATTTTTTCAAATCATGTGAAATTTGCTCCAACTTCTTTTCTTCTTCTTCTTTTGACTTTTTTAAATCTTATTCTCAAGTTTGGTAATGGTCCCCCGTCTTTTAGGATTGGGGTGGTAACTCCTATTCTAAAATCTGGTAAAAGAGATCTCCGTTCTTGTGATTCGTATAGGCCGATAACGAAGGGTTCTATGATTGGTAAACTTTTTGAATTATGTATAAAGGATCTTTTTGATTATTTGGATGTTGGTCTTAATCAAGTAGGGTTCAAAAAGGAATGGGTTGCGACCATGCGCATGCAACGTTTGATACTATAATTAAGGAGTCAAGATCTACTGGCTCCCCACTTTATACACTATTAATTGATATAAAAGGAGCTTTTGACAATATTTCGCATGCTTCCGCTCTTTCAGCTCTTATTTCTGGTGGGATTCCCCTTTCTGTGGTTAGAGTTCTTAGATCTTGGTATTCGGGGCTTAGGATAAAAATTTTTGCACATACTTCTGATTCTCTTTCTAATCCAATTTCCGTGGGTCGGGGCGTGAGACAGGGTGGGGTTTTATCTCCTTATATATTTAACGCATGTCTGGCGGAGTGTCTTCGTTCTTTATCTACAACCCTTATTTCTTGGGGACGGGATGTGTCTTTTCTTGCTTATGCTGATGATATTATCCTATTGAGCCGTTCTAAAGCTAGTCTAATTAAGAATTTTAATTCCCTTTCTAGTCTGCTTAATGTTCGTGGCCTTTCTATTAGTATTAAAAAATGTCAATATTTTCCCGTTAATGTTAATGACCGAGCTGAATTAATTTGCGATAGAAATATATCATTTCCGGTTTCTGATGCTGTTGTTTATCTTGGGTTACCTTATTCTGCTTCAGCTCGTGATTCTAAGTCGATGCTAATTTTACATATTCAAGAAAAAATTAGAAAGGCGTTTGGTTCCATAATACGGCTACGTGGTGTTTATCGTCGTGAAATTCTAGGTTCTCTTTTTAATGCAGTTGCCCTCCCGCATGTTCTTTATCCTTCCCTTCTTCTTCGAGATTTTAAAATTTGTGATTTTTCAGCAATTCGCGTTTGTTATTTTAAATATTGTAAGTTTTTACTTGGTTTTCCACTTTCCTTTAGTAATACTGAATTAGTTTCAAAATTTAAAATTAAAGAGCCGTTGGAAATAGCTAAGGTAAAAATAAATAATTTTTACCGTAAATCTGAAAATATACTTTATGTTCATAATTTTTTTCCTTTTTTTTCTATAGTTTAAAAAGTGCATGATTTCATTATTACTATTTGCTGCATTTGATTAAGTTTTCTTTTGGGCAATTTGTAAATTGTTGCCATGTTTGATGGTGTGTTATTTGGATTTTTGAAGATTTATTTAATTATCTTTTATACTCCTCGTTTTTGAGTGAAATAAATAAATAAATAAATAAATAAATAAATAAATAATAGTCCTAGAAGATCGGAAGAGGGGGTATTCGAACGGAAATTAAAAGTTATAGTGCCCCTGTTAAGATTGGATAAGATTGGAGGGCAACTAGCCCCCCCCCCCTTCCGCACTCCTTTCCCCCCAGATTCATCTGATTAAAATTTAGAGATAGCTATTTTGTTCAGAATAGTTGAAAAATCAAATGACTAATTTCCTCTGGGGAGGAAAATTTTCGAGGGTGAACTTTACACATGAAGTTTAAACTGAGGGGGGGGGGATTGGACAGAATTCCTATACGAAGTTCTTTTGATTTGTCTTACATTTTCTTTTCAAATCGATTTTGCACGTGGAGATGTTCCGTGAGAGTTGTCCAGGGGGAATTTTCAGCGGGTTTGGATTTCTGGGAAAAATTTCCACGGAAGGGGAGATTTCCGGAGTGGTAGGAAAAACGATTAGAAACTAAAGTCTTTCTCAAATGAAAGTATGCTAAGGACAATTTTTCAGGCTGAACCTTCCGTAAGAAATTTTACGGTGGGGGGGGGTCAGTGAGAATGGAATTTTCCGGAAGGAATTTAATGGGGGAGGGGGTGTATTTTATACTCCTCGTTTTTGAGGGAAATAAATAAATAAATAAATAAATAAATAAATAATAGTCCTAGAAGATCGGAAGAGGGGGTATTCGAACGGAAATTAAAAGTTATAGTGCCCCTGTTAAGATTGGATAAGATTGGAGGGCAACTAGCCCCCCCTTCCGCACTCCTTTCCCCCCAGATTCATCTGATTAAAATTTAGAGATAGCTATTTTGTTCAGAATAGTTGAAAAATCAAATGACTAATTTCCTCTGGGGAGGAAAATTTTCGAGGGTGAACTTTACACATGAAGTTTAAACTGCGGGGGGGGGGGATTGGACAGAATTCCTATACGAAGTTCTTTTGATTTGTCTTACATTTTCTTTTCAAATCGATTTTGCACGTGGAGATGTTCCGTGAGAGTTGTCCAGGGGGAATTTTCAGCGGGTTTGGATTTCTGGGAAAAATTTCCACGGAAGGGGAGATTTCCGGAGTGGTAGGAAAAACGATTAGAAACTAAAGTCTTTCTCAAATGAAAGTATGCTAAGGACAATTTTTCAGGCTGAACCTTCCGTAAGAAATTTTACGGAGGGGGGGGGTCAGTGAGAATGGAATTTTCCGGAAGGAATTTAATGGGGGAGGGGGTGTATTTTACATCTGAGGAGCTTTCCTCGGATAAATGTCCTGTGAGGGGAGATAATTTTTCATGAAGAATGAGCCAGATTTACCAGCATTATTTGAAAAACGATCAGAAATTAAATAAAAAAAACAAGTTTTTCAACTAAAAGCAAGGAGCAACATTAAAACTCAAAACGAACAGAAACTATTCCGTATACATATGAGGGGTGCCTCTTTAGGCTAAAGTCTGACTGTTCGTCCCAATGTTTCATGAACGACTCCTCGAAACACAAGGATCGTTTAGTTAGAATTAGAAGGTTTTAAATTGCTAAAAACTTTACCGTGAAGAGCAAGGTATTGAGGAGGGGGGCAACCCCTTCATATACAAAATAATTTCCGCTCGTTCTGATTTTTAATCTTGCTCCTTACCTTCAGTTGGAAAAACTTGTTTTTAAGATTAAATTTTCTGATTAACAAGACTAATATCTATAGGATCTATAAAGTTTTTTTTTCATATTTTAAATTTCTGCATTAAGCTTATTTTGGCAAAAAAAAAAGAAACTTCTGGTCAGCTTGAAAATTGTTGTGCTATATTAGTGAAACTTTTACGAGATGGATCGTGTTTCCAAATTAGGGTCCAAGAAGCTGATGTTAAGTTCCAGTATTTGTATTTTACTGGGAAAAATTTTGTGCTACATAAATAAAACTTATCAGGAATAGATCTACAGCCCAAATCAGGTACTTCAACAAACCCCCCTCCAGACCGATGGCTTCCTCTAAAATTGGAACACTTTCACTAATTTACTCAGGAATCAGAGATAGAGAGGCGTCTTCCTTTCTTAGATGTTCTGGTGCACCGAAATGATACATGTTTTGAGTTTGGTGTCTATAGAAAACCCACACATAATGACCGTTACTTAAATTATTCCTCTAATAATTCTCCTGCTGTGAAAAGAGGAGTTGTCACTTCTCTAGTTGATAGAGCATTGAAAGTTTGTTCTACACGTTTCTTGGATTTAGAGCTCAACCACCTTAGAGATATTATATTTGGGAATGGTTATCCAATTAGTCTAATAAATTCTGTGATTGCAACACGTATTAAAAGATTAACAGATAATTACACAGAAAACACAAATCAAATGGGAAATTCAGATTATCTTGATCTCCCATACGTTAAAGGGGTTTAAGACCACATTTAAAAAAATCTAAGGAAAACTAACATGTACACTTATTATAGACCCAGAAAAACTATCAGGTCCCAAATTTATTAAGGTAAAGACCCTATCCCGAAAGGTGAAAACTCCGGTGTCTACAGAATTCCTTGTTCGTGTGGTCTTTGGTATATCGGAAGAACTGATCATCGACTAACGGAAGTAGAGTAGTACCTTATACTTTGGGTACTTTTATGTTCCTTCCTGTGCTATTTGGGGGGATTACGTTCCATGGCACCTTTCTAGAGCATGTGCTTATGGATTTTCTTGCCTTTGTTCCTTGGCGCCTTTCCAGAGCATGTACTTATGGATTTGCTTGCCTTATGTTCCTTGGCGTCTTTCCAGAGCATGTACTTATGGATTTGCTTGCCTTATGTTCCTTGGTGTCTTTCCAGAGCATGTACTTATGGATTTGGGTGGATTATGTTCCCTCCCATGCTATTTTAAGGGCTTATGTTCCCTCCCATGCTATTTTAAGAGCTTATGTTCCCTCCCATGCTATTATAAGGGTTTATGTTCCCTTCCATGCTATTCTATAGCGCTAGGTTCCTTCCATTGTTATTCTATGGGACCTCTACACGTGATTAGACATGTTATGAAACTACGTGATATTTGCTTATGCCCCGTTGGTACCATTCCAAACAAGCGGTGATTCCCCGCCTGTTCCTAAACATTGCAAAAAAGATAGCAGTATGAACGAGGATTCCCCAAATAATTTAAAATTGGATGCTACAAAGAGAATTGTTTGATTGACATTTGCAAAAAGGGGTAAGAGATTTGCGCATTGGAGTGTAACTCGAGAGAAGTTTGTTATTAAAAAATTGGATGCGACAATGACAATTGTTTGATGGATATTTGCAAACGGGGGTAAGGGATTTACGAATTGGATTGCATTAATGGGGAAAAAAAAAAGAAAAAAAAGGGTTAACCTGATTATCAGTTAAGGTAAGCAGTCGGGGTTGTTAACTCAGGCAATTTGTTATAAATTTGAGACAAAATCAATCTATGAATATTGTTAATGATGATAGAAAAACATTGAGAGTTAACCTAGCTTTACTTCTTCGATGTGTTCTGTATAATACACAAGTTGTGTTTGAACAGTGTTGTCAGTTTAAAATAGGGTCCAACGTTATAGTATACTAAAAAGTTGATACTAAGAGAGATGTAGATGACAAAAAAATAATTTTAATAAAGAAATTCAGAACAAACCATAGAAATCCTTGCAAATCAAGTAGTAAGGTGTATGTGAGTACGAACCATCAAGGATCATAAGCACCAATGACCCTAACCACCAGAGACATCAACCCTCCATAGGTCCCCTATTCCCAAACTCAAAGGGCACCCTCTCCCTCCAACTTTTTGCCCCCCCCCTCCCCATTTTTTTTTAACATGATATATTTTTTTCAACTTTTTTTTTACATGTCTTCGAATGAGATGAAACATACTTAAATTCAGTAGTGTTTTGTCGTGGTTTATCTTGTAACAGTTACATTCTCTCGATTTTTCAAAGTTCATTTTGGATTTATTTCATTGAAATGCAAGAGTTGGAATATTTCAGTAGTGTTTTGTTGTGCTTTACCTTGTCACAGTTACATTCTCTTGATTTTTCATATTTAATTTTGGATTTCTTTCCTTGAAATGCAAGAGTTGGATTATTTAAATAGTGTTTTATCGGTTTTGATCTTTTCAAAGTTACAGCCACTGCATTTTTCAAGGTTCAGTCTTAATTTTTACATTCTCTTGATTATACAAAGTTCATTTTCAATTTCTTTCATTTAAATGCAATGGTATGAATATTTCATTACCGTTGCGTTATGGTTAACATTCTCAATGTTGAATGGTCTTAATTTTTAGTAGTTCATTTTTGGATTTCTTTTGTTGAAATGCAAGAATTTGAATATTTCAGTAGTGTTTTGTTATGTTTTATCTTGTCACAATTACATTATCTTAATTTTTCAAAGTTAGTTTTGAATTTCTTTCGTTAATATGCAAGAGTTGGAATATTTCTGTAGTATTTTGTCATGGTTTACCCTGTCATAGTTACATTTTCGTGATTTTTCAAAGTTTATTTTGAATTTATTTCGTTGATATGCAAGAGTTGAAATATTTTAATAGTGTTTTAACATGGTTTCTCTTATCAAAGTTATATTATGAGGATTTGTCAAAGTTAATTTTCAATTCCGTTCATTAAAGCGAAATAGTTGGATCTTTTCAGTTATTTTTTGTAGCGGTTTACTAATTGACAGTTCCTCTATCATTATTTTTAAAAGTTTATTTTGAGTTTCTTTCATTGAAATGTAAGAGTTGTATTATTTCAGTACTGTTTTGTTGTGGTTTACCTTGTCACACTTCCATTCGCTTGATTTTTCAAAGATCATTTTGGATTTCTTGCATTGAAATGCCAGAGTTGGAATATTTCAGTAGTGTTTTGCCATGGTTTACCTCGTCACAGTTACATTCTCTTGATTTTTCAAAGTTCATTTTGGATTTCTTTCGTTGAAATGCAAGAGTTGGAATATTTCAGTAGTCTCTCCTTGTGGTTTACCTAGTCACAGTTACATGCTCTCGATTTTTCAAAGTTCATTTTCAATTTCTTTCATTGAAATGCAAGAGTTGGAATATTTCAGTAGTGTCTTGTTGAGCTTTACCTTGTCACAGTTACATTCTCTTGATTTTTCAAATTCGTTTTGAATTTTTTTCGTGAAATGCAAGAGTTGGAATATTTCAGTAGTGTTTTGTCGTGGTTTACCTTGTCACAGTTGCATTCTCTTAATTTTTCAAAGTTCATTTTGGATTTCTTTCATCGAAATGCAAGACTTGGAATATTTCAGTAGTGTTTTGTCGTGGTTTACCATGTCACAGTTACATTATCATGATTTTTAAAAGTTAATTTTTGGATTAATTTCGTTGAAATTCAAGAGTTGGAATATTTAAGTAGTTTTTTGTCTTGGTTTACCATGTCACTATTACATTCTATTGATTTTTTAAAGTTCATTTTGTAGCTCTGGAGTTGAAATTAAATATTTGTAATATTTCAGTAGTGTTTATCAATGATTAACATTGTCACGGCTAAATTTTATTAATTCTTCAAAGTTTATTTGTACTTATTTAGTTTGAACGCAAGACTTGGAATGTTTCGGTAGTGTTTTGTTGTGCTTTAAATTGTTACAGTTAGATTATCTTGATATTTCCATTGTTAATATGGATATCTTTTATTTAAATGCAAGAGTTGGAATATTTTAGTAGTGTCTTTTCATGGTTTACCTTGTCACACTTAAATTCTATTAATTTTTAAAAGTTCATCTTGTATTTCTTTCGTTTAAATGCAAGAGTTAGAATATTTCAGTAGTGTTTTGTCGTGGTTTACCTTATAACAGTTACTTCCTCTTTATCTTTGCAAATTCACTTTTGATTTCCTTCATTGAAATGCAAGAGTTAGAATATTTCAATACTGGCTTATTGTGCTTTAGAGTTTCACAGTTACATTCTCATGATTTTTCAAAGTTCCTATTGAATTCCTTTCGTGAAATGCAAGAGTTGGAATATTTCAGTAGTGTTTTGTTGTGCTTTTTCTTGTCACAGTTACATTCTCTTGATTTTTCAAAGTTTATTTTGACTTTCTTTCGTGAAATGCAAGAGTTGGAATATTTCAGTAGTGTTTTTTCGTGGTTTACCTTGTCAGAGTTACATTTTCTTGATTTTTCAAAGTTCATTTTGAATTTCTTTCGTTGAAATGCAAGAATTGGAATATTTCAGTAGTGTTTTGTCGTGGTTTACCTTGTCACACTTACATTCTCTTGATCTTTCAAAGATCATTTTGGATTTCTTGCATTGAAAAGCCAGAGTTAGAATATTTCAGTTGTCTTTTACTATGGTTTACCTTGTCACAGTTACATTCTCTTGATTTTTCAAAGTTCATTTTGAATTTCTTTCATTGAAATGCAAGAGTTGGATTATTTCAGTAGTATTTTGTTGTGCTTTACCTTGTCACACTTACATTCTCTTGATTTTTAAAAGTTCATTTTGGATTTCTTTCGTTGAAATGCAAGAGCTGGAATATTTCAGTAGTGTTTTGTTGCGGTTTACCTTGTCACAGTTACATTCTCTTGATTTTTCAAATTCGTTTTGAATTTTTTTCGTGAAATGCAAGAGTTGGAATATTTCAGTAGTGTTTTGTCGTGGTTTACCATGTCACAGTTGCATTCTCTTTATTATTAAAATTTAATTTTGGATTTCTTTCCGCGATATGAAAGACTTTGAATGTTTCGGTTGTGTTTTGTCGTGGTTTACTTTGTCACAGTTACATTCTCTTGATTTTTAAAAATTTGTTTTTGAATTTATTTAGTTGAATTGAAATAGTTGGAATATTTAAATAGCATTTTGTTTTGGTTTACATTCTCACAGTTACATTATATTGATTTTTAGAAGTTCATTTTGAATGTCTTTCGTTGAAATGAAAAAGTTGGAATATTTCAGTAGTTTTTCTTCATTGTTTACCTTCTCAGGCTTACATTTTCTTTATTCTTAAAATTTCATTTGAACTTCTTTCGTGAGAACGCAAAAGTTGGAATATTTCGGTAGTGTTTTGTTGTGATTTACCTTGTCACAGTTACATTATCTTGATATTTCAGATTTCAATATTTATTTCTTTTCTTGAAATGCAAGAGTTGGAATATTTTAGTAGTGCCTTTTCGTGGTTTACCTTGTCAAACTTACATTCTCTTGATTTTTCAAAGTTCATTTTGAATTTCTTTCGTTGAAATGCAGAGTTATAATTTTTTAGTATTGTTTTGACTTGGTTTACCTTATCAGAGTTACATTCTCTTGATCTTTGAAAGTTCACTTTTGATTTCTTTCTTTGAAATTAACGAGTTAGAATATTTCAGTACTGGCTTTTTGTGATCTACAGTTTCAGAGTTACATTTTCATGATTTTTCAAAGTTCATTTTGAATTCCTTTAGTGAAATACGAGAGTTGGAATATTTCAGTAGTGTTTTGTTGTGCTTTTTCTTGTCACAGTTACATTCTCTTGATTGTTCAAAGTTTATTTTGACTTTCTTTCGTGAAATGCAAGAGTTGGAATATTTCAGTAGTGTTTTGTCATGGTTTACCTTGTCACAGTTATATTCTCTTGATTTTTCAAACTTCATTTTGGATTTCTTTCGTTGAAATGCAAGAGTTGGAATATTTCAGTAGTGTTTTGTTATGGTTTACCATGTCACATTTGACGTCTCTTAATTATTTCACAGTTCCATGTCAATTTGTTTCCTTTAAATGCAAGGGTTGGAATAATTCAGTAGTGTTTTGATGTAGTTTACCGTGTCCCACCTACATTCTCTATATTTTAAAAATATAATTTTGGATTTATTTCTTTTTAAGGAAATAGTTAGATTGTTTCAATAGTGTTTTGTTGTGGTTTACCTAGTCACTCTTCCATTCTATATATTTTTAAAAGTTAATTTTTAATTTCCTTCTTTGAAATGCAAGAGTTGGAATATTTCAGTAGTGGCTTGTTGTGCTTTACATTATCACAGTTACATTCTCATTAGTTTTAAAAATTTATTTTGATTTTCTTTCGCGAAATGCAAGAGTTGGAATATTTCAGTAGTGTCTTGTTGTGCTTTTTCTTGTCACAGTTACATTCTCTTGATTTTTCAAAGTTCATTTTGGCTTTCTTTCGTTGAAATGCAAGAGTTGGAATATTTCAGTAGTGTTTTGTTGTGGTTTACCTTGTCACAGTTACATTTTATTGATTGTTCAAAGTTCATTTTTGGATTTCTTTCGTTGAAATGCAAGAGTTGGAATGTTTCAGTAGTGTTTTTTTATGGTTTACGTTGTCATAGATACATTCTATTAAGTTTTCAAAGTTAATTTTGGATTTTTGTCCTTGAATTGCAAGAGTTGGAATATTTCAGTAGTGTTTTGTCGTGGTTTACCTTATCACAGTTACATTCTCTGTATTTTTCAAAGTTCATTTTTGGATTTCTTTCGTTGAAATGCAAGAGTTGGAATATTTCAGTAGTGTCTCGTCATTGTTTAGCATGGCACAGTTACACTCTTTTAACTTTTCAAAGTTAATTTGTGATTTCTTTCATTGAAATGCAAGAGTTTGAATATTGATGTAGTGTTTCGTCGTGGTTTACCATGTCAGAGTTAAAATTTCATGATTTTTCAAGGCTGATTTTGGATGTCTGTCGTTTAAATGCAAGAATTGGAATATTTCACTAGGGTTTTGTCATGGTTTACCTTTTCACAGTTACATTCTCATGATTTTTCAAAGTTAATTTTGAATTTCTTTCATTGAAATGCAAGAGTTGGATTATTTCAGTAGTGTTTTATTGTGGTTTACATTCTCATGCTTCCATTCTCTTGATTTTTCAAAGTTCATTTTGGATTTCTTTCGTTGAAATGCAGGAGTTGGAATATTTCAGTAGTGTTTCTTCATGGTTTACCTTGTCACACTTACATTCTCTTAATTTTTCAAAGTTCATTTTAATTTCTTTAGTTGAAATGCAAGATTTGGAATATTTCAGTAGTGTTTTTTTGTGCTTTACCTTGTCAAAGTTACATTCTCTTGATATTTCAAAGTTCATTTTGGATTTCTTTCATTGAAATGCAAGAATTGGAATATTTTAGTAGTGTCTTGTCGTGGTTTACCTTGTCACAGTAACATTCTCTTGATTTTTTAAAGTTCATTTTGTATTTCTATCGTTTAAATGCAAGAGTTAGAATATTTCAGTAGTGTTTTGTCTTGTTTTACCTTATCACAGTTGCTTCCTCTTTATCTTTCAAATTTAACTTTTAATGTCCTTCGTTGATATGCAAGAATTGGAATATTTCAGTTCTGGCCTATTGTGATCTACAGTGTCACAGTTACATTTTCATGATTTTTAAAGTTCCATTTGAATTTCTTTCGTGAAACGCAAGAGTTGGAATATTTAAGTAGTGTTTTGTTGTGCTTTTTCTTGTTACATTTACATTCTCTTTATTTTTTAAAGTTCCTTTTGAATTTTTTTCGTGTAATTCAAATGTTTTGTTATGGTTTACCTTGTCACAGTTAAATGCTATTTTTTGTTCAAAGGTTATTTTGTATTTCTTTCCTTTAAATGAAAGAGTTGGAATATTTCAGTAGTGTTTTGTCATGGTTTACCATTTCATAGTTACATTCGCTTGAGTTTTCAAAGATCATTTCTAATTTCTTGCATTGAAAAGCCAGAGTTAGATCATTTCAGTAGTGTTTTGCCATGGTTTACCTCGTCACAGTTAAATTCTCTTAATTTTTCAAAGTTCATTTTGAATTTCTTTCGTTGAAATGTAAGAGTTGGATTATTTCAGTAGTATTTTGTTGTGCTTTACCTTGTCACAGTTACATTCTCTTAATTTCTAAAAGTTAATTTTCGATTTCTTTCGTTGAAATGCAAGAGCTAGAATATTTCAGTAGTGTATTATTGAGCTTTAGCTTGTCACAGTTACATTCTCTTGATTTTTCAAATTCGTTTTGGATTTTTTTCGTTAAATGCAAGAGTTGGAATATTTCAGTAGTGTTTTGTCGTGGTTTACCTTGTCATAGTTACATCCTCTTAATTATTAAAAGTTAATTTTGGATTTCTTTACTCGAAATACAAGACTTTGAATATTTCGGTAGTGTTTTGTCGTTTTTTTCCTTGTCACAGTTAAATTCTCTTGACTTTCCAAAGTTTATTTTTGAATTTCTTTCGTTAAGATGAAAGATTTGGATTATTTAAGCAGCATTTTGTATTGATTTAACTTGTAACAGCTACATTCTATTGATTGTTCAAGTTCATTTTGAAGGTCTTTCGTTGAGATTCAGGAGTTGTAATATGTCAATTGGGTTTATCCTTGATTTTACTTTTCACAACTACATTTTCTTAATTCTTCAAAGTTTATTTTAACTTATGTCATTTAAATTAAAGACTTGGAATATTCAGGTAGTGTTTTGTTGTGCTTTACCTTATCACAGTTACATTCTCTTAATATTTCAAAGTTCATTATGGATTTCTTTCCTTGAAATGCAAGAGTTGGAATATTTCAGCAGTGTATTGTCGTGCTTTACCTTTTCACAGTTACATTATTTTTATTTTTTAAAGTTAATTCTGTATTTATTTAGTTTAAATGCAAGATTTAGAATTTTTTAGTAGTGTTGTGTAGTGTTTTACCAGATCACAGTTACATTCTCTTGATCTTTGCAAATTAACTTTTGATTTCCTTCGTTGATATGCACGAGTTACAATATTTCAGTTCTGGATTATTGTGATTTACAGTTTCACAGTTACATTATCATGATTTTTCAAAGTTCCATTTTAATTCTTTTCGTGAAATGCAAGAGTTGGAATATTTCAGTAGTGTTTTGTTGTGCTTTTTCTTGTCACAGTTACATTCTCTTGATTTTTCAAAGTTTATTTTGACTTTCTTTCGTGAAATGCAAGAGTTGGAATATTTCAGTAGTGTTTTGTCATGGTTTAACTTGTCACAGTTACATTTTCTTGATTTTTCAAAGTTCATTTTGTATTTTGTTCCTTGAAATGCAAGATTTGGATAATTTCAGTAGTAATTACTCTTGTTTTATCATTACGCAATTGCCTTCTCTTGATTTTTGACAGTTCTATGTGGATTTCATTAATTTAATTGAAAGGGTTGGAATAATTCAGTAATATTTTGACGTGGTTTACCGTATCCGAGCCACATTCTCTTTATTTTTCAAAGTTTATATTTGGATTTATTTCTTTGAAATGAAACATTTGGATTGTTTAAGTAGTGTTTTGTCGTGGTTTACCATGTGACAGTTACATTCTCTTGATTTTTCAAAGTTCATTTTGAATTTCTGTCGTTGAAATGCAAGAGTTGGAATATTTCAGTAGTGTTTCGTCATGGTTTACCTTGTCAAAGTTACACTCTATTTGTTTTTCAAATTTAACTTTGAATTTCTTTCGTTGAAATGCAAGAGTTGGAATATTGATGTAGTATTTCGTCGCGGTTTACCATGTCACAGTTACATTTTCATGATTTTCAATGCTCATTTTGAATGTCTGTTGTTGAAATGCAAGAGTTGGAATATTTCAATAGTGTTTTGTCATGGTTTACCTTGTCACAGTTACATTCTCATGATTTTTCAAATTTAATTTTGAATTTCTTTCATTGAAATGCAAGAGTTGGATTATTTCTGTAGTGTTTTATTGTGGTTTACTTTCTCATACTTACATTCTCTTGATTTTAAAAGTTCATTTTGAATTTCTTTCATTGAAATGCAAGAGTTGGATTATTTCAGTAGTGTTTTGTTGTGGTCTACTTTGTCATACTTACATTCTCATGATTTTTCAAAGTTAATTTTGGATTAATTTCGTTGAAATGCAAGAGCTGGAATTCTTCAGTAGTGTTCTGTTGTGCTTTACCTTGTCACAGTTATATTCTCTTGATTTTTCAAAGTTAATTTTTCATTCGTTTTGTTGAAATGGAAGAGTTTTAACAATTAACTAGTGTCTTGTCTTTGTATACCATTACACAGTTATATTCTCTTAATTTTCAAAGTTCATTTTGAATTTTTTTCTTTGAAATGCAAGAGTTGGAATATTTCAGTAGTGTTTTGTTGTGCTTTACCTTGTCACAGTTACATTCTCCTGATTTTCAAAGTTAATTTTGAATTTCTTTCGTGAAATGCAAGAGTTGGAATATTTCAGTGGTGTTTTGTCGTGGTTTACCATTTCACAGTAAAAATCTCTTGATTTTTAAAGTTTATTTTGAATTTCTTTCGTTAAATGTAAGATTTGTACTGTTTCAGGTATTTTTTGGTATTGTTATATACTTCAAAGTAATATTCTCTTAATTTTTCAAATTTAAGTGTGTATTTAGTTCGTCTAAATGCAAGAGCTGGAATATATTAGTAGTGTTTTGTCTTGGTTTTTCTTGTCACAGTTACATTCTCTTGATTTTTAAAAGTTCATTTTGGATTTCTTTCCTTGAAATGCAAGAGTTGGAATATTTCAGTAGTGTTTTGTTGTGGTTTACCTTATCACAGTTACATTCTCTTGATTTTTCAAAGTTCATTTTTGGATTTCTTTCGTTGAAATGCAACAGTTTGAATATTTCAGTAGTGTTTTGTCGTGGTTTTCCTTGTCACAAATACATTCTCTTGATTTTTCATAGTTGATTTTTAATTTCTTTCGTTGAAATGCAAGAGTTGGAATATTTCAGTAGTGTTTCGTCATGGTTTACCTTGTCACAGTTACATTCTCTTGATTTTTCAAAGTTCATTTTGAATTTCTTTCATTGAAATGCAAGAGTTGGAATATTTCGGTAGTGTTTTGTCGTGGTTTACCTTGTCACAGTTACATTCTCTTAATTTTTCAAAGTTCTTTTCGAATTTCTATTGTTGGAATGCAAGAGTTGGAATATTTCAAAAGTGTTTTGTCATGGTTTAACTTGTCATAGTTACATTCTTTTGATTTTTCAAAGTTTATTTTGGATTTCTTTCATTCAAATGCAAGAGTTGGATTATTTCAGTAGTGTTTTGTTGTGGTTTACCTTGTCACACTTACATTCTCTTGATTTTCAAAGTTCATTTTGAATTTCTTTCATTGAAATGCAAGAGTTGGAATATTTCAGTAATGTTTTGTTGTGCTTTAACTTGTCACAGTTACATTCTCTTGATTTTTCAAAGTTAATTTTGAATTTCTTTCGTTGAAATGCAAGAGTTGGAATATTTCACTAGTGTCTTGTCGTGGTTTCCCCTCTCACTGTTACATTCTCTTAATTTTTCAAAGTTCATTTTGAATTTTTTTAGTTGAAATGCAAGTTGGAATATTTAAGTAGTGTTTTGTTGTGCTTTACCTTGTCACAGTTACATTCTCTGGATTTTCAAAGTTCATTTTGAATTTATTTCATTGAAATGCAAGAGTTGGAATATTTCAGTAGTGTTTTGTCGTGGTTTACCTTATCACAGTTACATTCTCTTGATTTTTCAAAGTTCATTTTGGATTAATTTCGTTGAAATGCAAGAGTTGGAATATTTCAGTAATGTTTTGTTGTGCTTTACCTTGTCACAGTTACATTCTCTTGATTTTTCAAAGTTAATTTTGAATTTGTTTCGTTGAAATGCAAGAGTTGTAATATTTAACTAGTGTCTTGTCGTGGTTTCCCCTCTCACTGTTACATTCTCTTAATTTTTCAAAGTTCATTTTGAATTTTTTTCGTTGAAATGCAAGTTGGAATATTTCAGTAGTGTTTTGTTGTGGTTTACCTTGTCACAGTTACATTCTCTTGATTTTCAAAGTTCATTTTGAATTTATTTCGTTGAAATGCAAGAGTTTGAATATTTCAGTAGTGTTTTGTCGTTGTTTACCTTGTCTTAGTTACATTCTCTGGATTTTTCAAAGTTCATTTTGAATTTCTTTCGTGAAATGCAAGAGTTGGAATATTTCAGTAGTGTTTTGTCTTGGTTTACCTTGTCACAGTGACATTCTCTTGATTTTTCAAAGTTCATCTTGAATTTCTTTCGTTGAAATGCAAGAGTTGGAATATTTCAATAGTATTTCGTCGTGGCTTATTGTATCAAAGCTATAATCTCTGGATTTTTCCAAGTTCTTTCTCGATTTACATAGTTGAAAAGTGTTTTGTTGTGCTTTAAATTGTTCAAGTTACATTTTTTTCATTTGTAAAATTTTAATTTGGATTCTTTTAATTGTAATGCATGAGCTTGAATAAGTCAGTATTGTTTTGTTATGCTTTATCTTGTCACAGTTACATTCTCTTGATTTTTCAAAGTTCATTTTGGATTGCTTTCGTGAAATGCAAGAGTTGGAATATTTCAGTATTGTTTTGTCGTGGTTTGCCATGTCACAGTTACATTCTCTTGATTTTTCAAAGTTCATTTTGAATTTCTTTCGTGAAATGCAAGAATTGGAATATTTTAGTTGTGTTTTGTCGTGGTTTACATTGTCACAGTTAGATTCTCTTCATTTTTAAAAGTTCATTTTTGTTTCCTTTCATTGAAAATGTAAGAGTTGGAATATTTCAGTAGTATTTTGTCATAGTTTACCTTGTGACAGTTATGTTATCCTGATTTTTACAAATTCATTATGAATTTCTTTCCTTGAAATACAAGAGTTGGAATATTTCAGTAGTGTTTTGTCGTGGTGTATCTTGTCACAGTTACATTCTCTTGATTTTTAAAAGTTCATTTTGGGTTTCATTCATTGAAATGCAAGAGTTAGTTTCTTCATAAATTCCACTATTTAATGACCCCCTTCGAAATCAAGAGAATTTAACTGTGACAAGGTAAAGCTCAACAAGACACTACTGAAATATTCCAGCTCTTGCATTTCAACGAAAGAAATCCAAAATGAACTTTGAAAAATCAAGAGAATGTAACTGTGACCAGGTAAACCACGACAAGACACTACTGAAATATTCTAACTCTTGCATTTCAAGGAAAGATATCCAAAATGAACTTTGAAAAATCAAGAGAATGTAACTGTGACAAGGTAAAGCATAACAAAACACTACTGAAATATTCCAACTCTTGCATTTCAACGAAAGAAATTCAAATGAACTTTGAAAAATCAAGAAAATGTAACTGTGACAAGGTAAACCAAGACAAAACATTACTGAAATATTCCAACTCTTGCATTTCAACGACAGAAATTCCAAAAGGAACTTTGAAAAATCCAGAGAATGTGACTGTGACAAGGTAAATGATAATAAAACACTACTGAAATATTCCAGCTCTTGCATTTCAACGAAAGAAATTCCAAAAGGAACTTTGAAAAATCAAGAGAATATAACTATGACAGGGTAAACCACGACAAAACACTACTGAAATATTCCAAGTCTTGCATTTCAACGAAAGAAATCCAAAATGAACTTTGAAAAATTAAGAGAATGTAACTTTGACAAGGTAAACCACGACAAAACACTACTGAAATATTCCAACTCTTGCATTTGATGAAAAAAATTTAAAAGGAACTATGAAAAATCAAGAAAATTCTAACTTTGACATGGTAAACAATGACAAAATACTACTGAAATATTCCAACTCTTGCATTTCACGAAATAAATTCAAAATGAACTTTGAAAAATCAAGAGAATGTAACTGTGACAAGGTAAACAACAACACAACACTACTGAAATATTCCAACTCTTGCATTTAAACTAAGGAAATACAAATTGAACTTTGAAAAATCAAGAGAATGTAACTGGGACAAGCTAAGGCTCAACAAAACACTACTGAAATATTCTAACTCATGCATTTAAACGAAAGAAATCCAAAATCAACTTTGAAAAATCAAGAGAATGTAACTATGAGAAGGTGAACCACGACAATACACAACTGAAATATTCCAACTCTTGCATTTCAACGAAAAAAATCCAAATGAACTTTGAAAAATTAAGAGAATGTAACGGTGACAAGGTGAACAATGACATAATACTAGTTAACTATTCCAACTCTAGCATTTTAGTGAAATGATTCTAAAATTGGCTTTGAAAAATAAAAAGAATGGAGTTGTGACAATGTAAACTAAAACAAAAAAGTACTGAAATCATACAACTTTTGCATTTCAATGAAAAAAATTCAACATAAAATATGAAAAATAATGAAAGCGTAACTGTCAAAAGGTTAACAAAGACAGAAAACTACTAAAAGAATCCAACTCTTTAATTTCAAAGAAATAAATCCATAATGAAATTTTAAATATTATCAGAAGGTAACTTTGACATGGTAAAAAATGTCAAAACACTATTGATATAATTCAACTCTTGAATTTCAATGAAAGAAATTCTAAATGAACTTTGAAAAATCACGAAAATTTAATTTTTAAATGGTAAACCATGACAAAACACTACTGAAATATTCCAACTCTTGCATTTCAATGTAAGAAATTCAAAATGAACTTTGGAAAATCAAGAGAATGAATCTGTGACATGGTAAATCACAACAAAACACTATTGAAATATTCCATCTCTTGCATTTCAATGAAATAAATTCAAAATGAACTTTGAAAAATCAAGATAATGTAAAAATCCAAAATTAACTTGATAAAATTAAGAGAATATAACTGTGACAAGGTAAAGCATAACAAAACAATGCTGAAATATTCCAACTATTGCATTTCAAGGAAAGAAATCCATAATGAACTTTTAAAAATTAAGAGAATGTAACTGTGACGAGGTAAAGCACGACAAAACACTACTGAAATATTCCAACTCTTGCATTTAAATGACAGAAATCCAAAATGAACTTTGAAAAATCAAGAGAATGTAACTCTGACGAGGTAAACCACGACAAAACACTGAATTTAAGTATGTTTCATCTCATTCGAAGACATGTAAAAAAAAGTTGAAAAAAATATATCATGTTAAAAAAAAATAAAAAAAATGGGGAGGGGGGCCAAAAAGTTGGAGGGAGGGGGCGCCCTTATAGTTTGAGGATAGGGGACCTATGGAGGGTTGATGTCTCTGCTGGTTAGGGTCATTGGTGCTTATGATCCTTGATGGTTCGTACTCACATAAACCTTACTACTTGATTTGCAAGGATTTCTATGGTTTGTTCTGAATTTCTTTATTAAGATTATTTTCTTGTCATCTACATCTCTCTTAGTATCAACTTTTTAGTATACTATAACGTTGGACCCTATTTTAAACTGACAACACTGTTCAAACACAACTTGTGTATTATACAGAACACATCGAAGAAGTAAAGCTAGGTTAACTCACAATGTCATTCTATCATCATTAACCATTTTCATAGATTGATGTTGTCTCAAATTTATAACAAATTGCCTGAGTTAACAACCCCGAGAGGTTACCTTAACTGATAATTAGTTTAATCCTTTTTTTTCTTTTTTTTTTCCACCTTCATACAATCCAATTCGCAAATCTCTTACCCCTTTTTGCAAATGTCAATCAAACAATTCTGATTGTAGCATACAATTTTTTAATAACAAACTACTCTCGAGTTACACTCCAATCCGCAAATCCCTTACCCCTTTTTGCAAATGTCAATCAAGCAATTCTCTTTGTAGCATCCAATTTTAAATTGTCTGGGGAATCCCCGTTCATACTGCTATCTTTTTTGCAATGTTTATTAGCAGGTGGGGAATCCCGGCTCGTTTGGAATGGTACCAACGGGGTATAAGCAAATAGCACGTAGTTTCATAACGTGTTTAATCACGTGTAGAGGTCCCATAGAATAACAATGGAAGGAACATAGCGCTATAGAATAGCATGGAAGGGAACATAAACCCTTATAATAGCATGGGAGGGAACATAAGCCCTTAAAATAGCATAGGAGGGAATATAAACCCTTAGAATAACATGGGAGGGAACATAAGCCACCCAAATCCATAAGTACATGCTCTGGAAAGACACCAAGGAACATAAGGCAAGCAAATCCATAAGTACATGCTCTGGATAGACGCCAAGGAACATAAGGCAAGCAAATCCATAAGTACATGCTCTGGATAGACGCCAAGGAACATAAGGCAAGAAAATCCATAAGTACATGCTCTAGAAAGGTGCCATGGAACGTAATCCCCCCAAATAGCACAGGAAGGAACATAAAGTACCCAAAGTATAAGGTACTACTCTACTAACGGATAGATTAACTCAGCACTCTAGTTCAATTAATAATACACTTAAAAAGCGGAAAAAAACCAGAAAATTTTGACTCTGCCCTTGCAGAGCACATTTTTGAAAAACCAGGCCTTATTATTTTGTTTAATCAAGCTGGCTTAATTTCGCATGACAAAGGTATAGTCTGGCACTACAGAAAAGCATTTGAAATTTATAAATACCAACATTTAGGTCTAGCTTTAAACAGAGATTCGGGTGATTTAAAGATAAACGAGTCATGTTTCGGTTTTCTCAAAAGAGAAGCCGATACTTTAGTAATCCTTGAAATAAACCTTGAACCACTTTCCCAGTCATCTAATCAAACACGTGAACAACCCCTTAGGTCTCAAAGGGTGTCTGCAAGAAATGCATTAATTAAAATCCGAAATCAAATGACATAGTTCTCCAACTTATTTAATTGCTGGTTCGCTTTGTTTTTTTGAGTGAATGAATTGTTCCTTTTCTTTGTCAGTTGTTCGCTAGTATCCGTCGATGGCAGTTCATATTTTTTTTTTGGATTTTGTGCAAATCGCGGATATTGGCGAATAACTCGTTTTTATGGTTGTTAGGTATTTGGTTTTAATTCTTTTAATTTTTGGCTTGTATTGAATTTTATTCATCTTTTAAGTTTTTGGTTTTTTCTTTGGTTTTTTTGTTCTTTTCAAGTTGACTTTTCGCTTTTGTTTTTTGTTGTTTTTTTATTCTGCACTTTTCTTGGTAGCATTATTTTGTTTTGCGATGGGGAAGATATTCGTTTGTATTCTCGAAATATTCGCTTTGTTTTTTCAGTATTTTCATTTGACCTATAAAAACCCCATTTTTGCTCGATTTTCTTTCTTTATGTGTTCACAATATGTAGTATGCATACACACACTACTGAATTGACAATCACGGAGTGGGGAACAAACATGATATTGCATTCTTAATCTCTTATTTGGGTACTAGGAAAATTAACTCCTTTATAACTTAGGACTAATGAAAGCTTTTTGTATAATATAATCGTATCTATACATATTTTATTAAAGGTTTTAAAACAAAAATAAAATACCATGCGTGGCTTTTTACTAACTCGAAATATTCTTCTTCCACTTTAATAAATTGTTAAAGGTAGATCTTCGCCCAAATAAGATCCCAGCTATGCTTAACTCCTAATCTCCATTTCTCTCCTCTAGAAGATTGACCTATAGTTTACTGAGAAATTTTAACGCTACATAGCTACAACTTTTAAGATTAGATGTTAGTTCAAAATTAAGTCATTCTCAATCTCTTACAAAGTATTTCCAAGTTCCTACCTCCAGTCCTACCACCTTTAAAAACAGTGACTTTTCCTGAGCTCGAAATACTCTTCAGATATATGTAGCACTAATTCCACTTTTTCGCTATTCATCAATTTATCCAAAATACAATTTTTCTTCGACAGTCCGATATTGAAGAGTTGGGTGGCAAACGGTTATCTAGCTTGTCACATTCTCATCTTTTCTTTTAGTAATCAGACAATTGAACCCAAAATTCGGCTTCTAGAAAAGCTGGGTGTTTTAGCCAGAGAAGTGTCATATTTGTTCAAAATTTGACATAAAACCGTGTCATCCTTATTTCGTTGGGGAGAGGGTCACGATCTTCCGCCCCAATTATTAAAAATATTGAACTGGCATGGTTATCACGATAGAAACAGCCTAGTAAAGAAAAAAAGGCCCATTACAAGTATAATTTAAAAATTGAGATTTGGGAGGATTATTGAATGAACAAATTTTTACCACTATTACTGATCAAAATTCTAGGCCCAAAATTGCGGTCTGGTGGAGAGCTGCTTTTTCGTACTTAATTACTTTTCTTACTTACTGTTTTCTCACTTACGTTTCTTACTTTTATTTTACGAGTTTAGCCAGGATTTCAAAATCTTTTACTGGATATATTAAATTTAAAAATGCAATATAGGATAAAATGCTCCGTTTAAATTGATTTATGAGTTCTTTTTTCCTGGAAACACTCAGGTTTAAGACACATATACAAAGGATATAGACACAAATGTAGTGTTAGTCTTATATTTGAAGATGCTACAACCCCCCTCCACCCCCCCCCCCAAAAAATCAGTCTATTTTCACCGTTATTACATTTAGATACGTAATTTATTTGTATATATATATATATATATATATATATATATATATATATATATATATATATATATATATATATATATATATATATATATATATATATATATATATATATATATATATATATATCTTTGGGAATATAATGATGCCCTTGTCGTTTTTCTTTTTAGGGAAGAGCTCATTGTTCAGATTATTGGAATGTCGGCAACCCTGCCTAACTTAAAGCTTCTTTCAGCGTGGTTGCGAGCTGATCTATACACAACGGATTTCCGTCCGGTGCCACTTTCTGAATGTGTAAAAATTGGCAAGATCATGTACAATAACAAGATGGAAAAAATTCAAGACGTTTTTTCGCCCATTGTTGTAGAGGTAAAATGATTGTTTAAAAGTATTGGAAGCAATAATGATCCTCGTTGAAGTTGAGCTTTGCAACTAACTAAATATTAAATAGTCTTGTGTACATTAATGAGGCTTCGTCTATGTGATGAATAGTGTCACTTCAACAGAGCCAAAACTTTGTTTATGACAGGATGTGGTAACTGTTATAACACTAAATTAGTTATACCTTCAAAGCAATAAATATCTAAATAGGACTTCCACATGTAAGAAGCCCGTTTCTTACTCTCGCTAGTAAGGTAAAGATTATTTTTTTGGTGTAAAGGTTAGCAGGGCAAAAGTAAGTTTCAAGGCAAATGTGTTGCTACTGGGACCAGCGAGAAAGTATTTAAGACCTAGTAGGATTGAAGTTGCTCTTGATTTGTCCCTTGTATGGGTAAGAGTGATAATTTTGTAGTCCTTGCGCGTACGTCTCATGTGTAGAAATATGCCAAATTTCCTGGCTGAAGGGCCATGAAACGGAAGTCAACACCGCCGGCTGGAACTGTTAGGTCTGTATTCTTTACCTTTTTACCTTTTATTTAACATACTTGTAAATAATGCACGGGAGAAAAAAAGAAAAAAATAATAATTGATGCATCAACTTATAGGCTAATGGCGATAAAATAAAAGTCCAATATAGGGATAAAATCCTTTTTAATAGACAGTGTATAATAAATTTCACAAAAAATACCAGATATTTCGGTCACATATAAAGTGACCGTCATCAGTAGTAAAACTCTGATGACGTTGATAGTTTTACTACTCATGACGGTCACTGTATATGTGACCGAAATATCTGGTATTTTTTGTGAAATTTATTATACACTGTCTATTAAAAAGGATTTTATCCCTATTTTGGACTTTTATTTTATCGTCAGGGACAGGCTGTGTGGTCTCCGAAATTATCTACGTTATATAGGCTAATGGAAAAAGTAGATTGTTTGTAAAGAATTTTAAGAAGCTTGTACAAGTATTCTGTGTTCAAAAAATATTATTCTAGAAAAAAATTCTTTAAAAACTTCTAAAAAAAGAGAATATTTTGGCGATATCTATACAACTAAATAAGTGATTTTTTATAGTTGCGCCACTCGCATCAGCTTGAAAAGCTTCATTTGGAAGAAATTTTACTTTAATTTTGCCCAAAACGTCTTATACGAGGTTTAAAAATTTTACTTGGAATTACCAAGACCTTAAAGGCTGGAGAAAATAACGATTCAGAGGGTTGCTGATTTGGAGCACAGAACCATCAAATTTAAAGAAGGTATACACTACTGTGCATACTCCTTTTCGGCCAACCGTCCAGGGCTGAAAGGGTTGCTGGCATGAAAGGTTTTATGGTGTAGTGTGATAGCACGTTTGGTTGTAATAGAGCAGGTCCGAGGTTGGGATGGGGGATGTCGTGAAGAAAGATTTAACGGAACTGGGAACTTCCTGGGAGGGTCTAAAAAGGGAGGCCTTGAATAGAATAGGATGGAAGAGAAGCGTGCGTAGCTGTGTTGGCCTCAGGCGGCCTGGTGCTGCAGTGAGCTGTTGGTAGTAGTAGTAGTAGTATTATATACTATTGTTTGACAAAGCTGACAAACTTGGCCTGGCAGCCTATATCCGCTGATTGGTCTCATTGTAGTTTTTTTTTTTATTATATATTTATATATTTGCATGCTTTTTTTTAGTAACTAACGTTTTAATATGTGGTTGTGTTTTCTTGTTATATAATTGTTGGTGAGACTGAAGATGGATTGATTGATTGACTAAATGTGTAATGAAAGATTGGGAGGCTCCTTTAAGTACAGTTTGAAGAACATTATTGGGACTAGATTGGTCAGATATGACGAACAAAATATTAGAAACAGGATTAAACCTGTTAGAAAATGAGGCTAGTTGCTTATATTTTGGACTGACATTCACGGTTCGTCTTCAGTGGCTAATTATAATAATTATATAAATAAAGCTTACGTGATAAAACCAAGGATTACATAATCTTGAGCTTCATTTTTGAATTGGCCTATGTTTTATTTCATCAGGATGCAGCTTATAATTGTATAATGTGAACTGTATATTGTATAATTTATAAACTTTTATTTTATCTTGCCAGATATTAGGGTTTATTAATGAAGTAATGAAAGTAATGAAGTACTGAAAACATACTGAGAACATTGATCTAAAGCCGTGATTCCCAACGTGGGGCGCGTGCCCCACCGGTGGGGCATGGCAACATTTGGTGGGTCATGGGCAGGACCTGCACCCTTTGACTGACCCTAATTTAGAGCCTTAGCTCTGAAAAAAAAACTTTCGTGTGAATAACATCACATTCATGCGCATTTAAAGGGCAAAAATAGATACATGATAATATTGCAACAACGTCATGCATTGTATAAAAGGTGTTGTGTTCAGACAATATTTTTAATTAGTATAATGTATGCCTAGAGGCCGACCCAAAAAGAAATACCAAGGCAATGGTCTTTTAAGCTTCCTTCAGGTGAATACTCGCAAAACTTTGATTAACAAAATTTAGATATCACGAGGGGACATCAGGATTTTAGAAATGCCAAGGTGGGGCATGGCCCGAAATCGGCAGAGAACCACTGATCTAAAGTATCTCCCACTTTCATTGTTTTCTAATCGGCACAATCCCCCTTTTTTTTTATACATATTTTAGTAATCACCTTTTGAACATTAGAATTCGTTTCTCTAGCTCTGATTTATGTAATTTGTTCCTGCTATTTGACGCATATGCACATTTTTTTTTCTTAGGGGACCAAAGATGTAAAACGGTCTCCGTCCAAAATTTCAACGTCCGAGCTTGATGCGTCCATTTTAAACCAATTCATTCGCAGATATGCTCTTCTACAGAGGAGCCAATTGGAAGTGGGGGGACTTGTCTCCCTCTCTAGATCTGAAAAACGTCTTTTCCCCTTTTATTTCTGTGAATTTGCCCCTCTTATCATCTGTTATTTCTTAAAGCATTTCTAATGCCAATTATATCCTGGTAATTCCATATCTCCGTTCCAAGCTAATTCAGTGGCAAATATGATGTTCTGTTATTTCTCAAAACATTTCTAGTGCCAGTTATACCCTCAGAATTTCATACCTCCGTTATAAGTTAATTCAGTGGCAAATCTGCTGTTCTTTTATTTCTTAAAACATTTCTAGCGCCAGTTATACCCTCAGAATTTCGTACCTCCGTTCTAAGCTAATTCAGTGGCAAATATGCAGTTCTCTTATTTTTTTAAAACATTTCTATTGCCAGTTATGTCCTCAGAGTTCCATACCTCCATTCCAAACTGATTCAGTGGTACATATGCTACTCTGTTATTCCTTTAACCATTTTTAATGCCATTTATAACTCAGAGTTCAATACCTCCATCCTAAGCTATTTTTTTGGTATAGATTATCTTCCGTAATTTCTTAAAGCACTTCTAATGCCATTTGTACATTCAAGGCTTATTACCTCCATCCTAAGCTCTTTCTCAATTTCCTAAAGTGTTTCTAATGCCAGTACTCAGAAGACAGAAAAAGATATGGAATATCCACGTAGAATTGGTCCGATTTGAAAAAAATATCTAAAATACAGTTTTGGAGACATAAAATCCCTTGCAGAATGCGATGGGTGACCCCCCCCCCCCAATCTAAACAGAATGTCTCTTTAACGTCCTTGAACTGTACTTGAACGTCCTTTTCTCTTTCAGGGAGATTGTGATGATGTAGTGTTTTTGTGTTTGGATACTGTTGTGCGAGGTCATTCGGTTCTTGTGTTCTGTCCCACCAAAGCTTGGTGTGAAAAACTTGCCGGGAACATAGCCCAGGAGTTTTGGAAGCTAAGTATGTGTTTCTCTTTTTCATGTTCTTCTCTCCCAATGAATTTGGGATAAAAATTATTTTTCTTGAGACTGAAAATGTGTTCAGGTTTAAGATTTGTTTAAAATTACGTTCCGGATTGGACACAAGCAACTAAATTGTATACTTGAATTGTATTTGGTCTTCTCTTATGTATTCAGTTTACTTTTATGAGTAATTTATTTTAGTTCTTCTGTGTTTTTAATTTATTTTAGCTTCTTTTTCTTTTTTATTGTATAAGCTGCCCTTTAGTTGTTTTTATTTCTTGCTCTCCCTAAGGACGCCTTGCTGTTTCAGTGGATGAAGTGTTGGTAAAACGCTTTTGTTCATTGTTTTTTTTTTTTTTTTTTTTTTTTTTTTTTTTTTTTTTTTTTTTTTTTTTTAGCAGAACTCCAATTCCAAAGTTATTTTCCTTATTAAAAATTTCAGAATTGCGGAAAATTTGAGGAATGGTTTGGAACTGAAATATGTGGAAAATTATATAGAATTAGGAGCTCTTGGATCTGAATTTCTTTTAATTGACATAATATTGACGGGTATTGAATCTGATTACATGTATATCAATGCCTTACTTCAGAACCTTCAAAAATTTTTATTTATTGGATTTTTATAGTTTCTTCCAGTTTAATTTCCCCCTGCCGCTTAACGCCTGGATATGGCCCTCGGCTGTATGCAAAATTATGCTGATTTGTTGGTTTACCTTTTTTGTGCACTTATTTCATGTCAACAGTGGGTTTACAATGCCAAATAACGCCAATTTTGAAAAATAGCAAACCTTTGTATATAGCTCAGGGCTATATTTAGGCATTAGGGAGGGCTAAACTAAGAGGGACTTTCAACATCTAATAAGTATAAAAGATACTTGTATGATATACCCCCTACTGGACTTCTGTCCCATGTGCGAGAAAGAGGAAGATTTGGTTCATTTTGTGGGGAAGTGTAGTGAATTAAAAGATTTAAGGAAATAATTGTTTGGGGTTGAGGCTTGGGAGAGAGATGAGATAATACATTTATCAGCAAGGAAAGATATGAAAGGTATAAAGAGATTTGGAAGGTTCCTGACGATGGGTATAGAACGTAGAGAAAGGTTTTTTTGAAGATTAGGGGTGAGGGTGATAGTTCACTAGCCTAGATTATACTTTTGTGCCAATTTATGTTTGTATGAAAGGGTCTTTTTTTTGTGACCACGGCCCTTTGTGCTTTTGTGTCAATAAATTATATTCTATTCTATACCTAAGTATGATAAAAATATAATACTTTAGAAACAAATTTGGCCTATATATTTGCACATTAGGGGGGGAGGGGTAAGGTACGGTGGGTCTGCATGCAAATTCGTGTTAGCTCCAATTGTTCTGATGTTTTGAAGTAATAATTGTTTTCTGACTTCACACTGTCCAATACTTTACCCCCACTCCCCCTAATGCGGAAATATATAGCTTAAATTATATATTTCCCATCTATTCTATCACTTGTCTTTGTCTTTTCTCACGCTTAGTTAAAAGAAACTAGCGAAAAAAAGCCGGTATACAGTGCGTCAATGCAGAAACAACTTGAGCGGTAGGGGGTATATCATACAAGTACCATATAAAATTTTGAATGTAATGAAGTAAGAACTTAGTCACTCTAGTGTTTATTTCGAATAAAATAGAGAGAGAAAAAACGGGCTTAATTTAAATAAAGCAGTAGAACAAAATAAAAGATAAAAAACGCAGCAACAAAACTTTAAACAATAAAAAAATATCCGAATTTTTGGCTCCACGTCCGGGAGCCTTTTTCAATGAAGAAAAAAAAATGTAGGAAAAAAACCAAACTTTTTAAATGAACTCGTCTAAAGAAAGCGAGAACCAAATACCAAAGTTATAAAAAAAATATTCGGATCTAAAATGACAAACAAAATATTCGGACATTTTTCATTATTTAAAGTTTTGTTGCTGTGTTTTTTATCTTTTATTTTGTTCTACTGCTTTCTTTAAATTAAATTCGTTTTTTCTCTCTCAGTTTTTGTAAATGGAAAAGCAGTTTGGTCTAAGAAATTATTGTTTTTGAAAGAAATCATAATCTCCACGCTGATTCAAAGTCCTTTCACCCCTCACTGATGTTGATGGGCATTAATAGGAATTTAATCACAAATATTGAATGCAAAATACGTTGAGAAGTGATTGTACAGTATATATCAAACTAAATTGAGATCTTTCACTTTTCGTCTTGGGCAAATTTACTTTAGAATATTTAAGAGATCTTAAATTCGCCTATACTATCCTCCAATAATTTAATTTTTGCTTAAAATAATCTGTGTTTTTCTCCAATATAAATTTCCAGTTACAAATCGAAATACAATATTTTGTATTTGTATTGATATTTGTTTTGTTAAATACAGGTCAAAATTAGTCATTTGCTAATTGTTAAGTTTCAGGTTGGATTTACGTAGTTCCAGTATGGAAATTCAGTTTTGGCCTTTTCTTGTGTTTTTTTTTCAGGCCTCTGAATTTTCTTGTCGTTACCTCTTTTTTATACCATTTTGTTGCTATAGCTCAGCTGCTATAGCTAGTTTTTATCTTTCAATCTGCTAATGTTGATATTTTTCTCTTTCACCCTCTCTCTCTCTCTCTCTCTCTCTCTCTCTCTCTCTCTCTCTCTCTCTCTCTCTCTCTCTCTCTCGCTCTCTCTTTCTTATCTGTTCATTTACAGATTTTAAGGTTTATGTTCACTATGTAATTTTTAGTATGTTGCTTTTCTGCTCTCTTACGGGTTTAATGTTTCAATGCAAGACAAAAATGTTTACACCATTCCATAGCTGAGATTCAAGTCTCTCCATCCGCCAAATTACATTTTTGAAGATTTTGGAAATACATTAGAAATTGCTATAAGAAGGACTTTTTTTTTTCTTCCCCAAGGAAAAGTCTGTGCAGTATCATAATTATGGCTCGGTGAATGGATAGATCTTAGTCTATTGAATCCAGTGATACAATTTTCTTGTTATTTTGGAGCAAGTTACTGCTGCAGGCTTGTTGCAAAAACGCTGGTATCAGAGGGAATATATCGATCTTATGTATCGATCTTATCCTTAATATCGATCTAATGTCAATAATTGGGTGAATAAAATTAGTTTTGTATTATATCACCTTTTTTTGCCTGTAAAAAAATCACCTTTTGGTGATTTACCTTTGGTATTGAGTAAATTTTCTTGAATCTCATGAATCTCATTGTTCTTCCAATTGTCAAATAAAATTTATTGTTCTGTTATTGACTTTCGATGAAAGAGATATAATAGAAGGTATGATATTGTTGTGACTTTCTTTCAAGTATCAAGGCCAGTAAAAATCTAATCTCATTGTTTGAATTGATTCAGTAGATGTTAGGTAACCAAATATTTTTCAGAAAAATTAGGAAAAAAAATTACCTCGCTCATTCAGAGACAATTTATTAAAGTCTGATTCCAGCGTACGCTTGGATTGACTTGTTAGTTACTATAGCAGAAAGCTAAAGGAGTCCATTAATGCTCCTGAGAAAATTGCACAAAAAGGTGAATCACTTTTGGCAATGGCAGGTTATATCACCTTTTGGTGTTGATTGTTTGAGGGAATTCTCATTAGGTATCTAAATATTGTCTGCTGCAGGTAAGCCAGAAATGCGAGAGGGAGACGATGATATAGCCACTTTAGCCAACAACCTACAATCGTGCATTGATAATACAAAAACCACTGAATCATTGGAACACTTGAAGAATTGTCCAGCAGGCTTAGACAATGTGTTGTCTCGTACTATCCGTTATGGTGTTGCTTTTCATCACGCTGGATTGACTTTCGATGAAAGAGATATAATAGAAGGTATGATATTGTTGTGACTTTATTTCAAGTATCAAGGACAGTGAAAATCTAATCTCATTGTTTGAATTAATCGAGTAGAAGTTACGTAACCACATATTTCTTACAAGAATTAGAAAAAAATTGGGAATTCAGTTTCTAATGAAAAAGGTCCTTATACAGAGGCTGTTTTAGGGGAGGGACATAGCCACTTGCCCTGGGCGCAGAAATTTTAGGGGCGCAAAATTTGAATTAAATAATCTAACGGTTCTAATCATTTTCTAGTTTTTGAAATTTATTTTTATTAAAATAAAGTAAAGGATGCAGTTACTAAATGAAAATAATTAATAATTAAATAATACTTATTAAGATTATTAAATTAAATAATTAATAATAATTGAATAATTTCAATAATGAACTAAAAATAAATAAAACCTAAATTATCAATCAATAAGTTAAAAATAATTTTGTTAATGTATGAATATCTCGTTAAACTTTGGCCTGAAGATTTTGTGGGAGAAAGAGGGAGGGGGTGGGTGGGTAATCAAGATTATACCCCGGGCACAAGAGAGGCCACAACCGCCCCTGGCTTCTTATGTAACTATGTATTTTTTGGCAATGGCAGGTTAAGCTTAAAAAAGAGGAATGTCTGTGAAAAATCAGCCAAAATAAGCTAAAAACTACGAAACCCAAGAGCATAAGAAGGTTTAGCTATCCTTTGAAGGTGTATTTGGCTTTAGGAATTAATAGATCATAAATGCGTGAATTTTTACAGACGAACAGCATTGTCTAGCATTGTCAAATTAATCTAATTATTTTTGTATATTTGTTTACACGGTTCAACTGGTCGCACTGACGAAAACGTTATCTGCCAAAAAACTTCATAATTTGGAAAAAAAGAAAAATCTTAGAAAATCGTGGTTTTCCTGGTCTATTTAGGTCTATGTGAATAGACCTAAAATGGGTCAAGTGGGCAAAATGTCAGGGCATGACTGTCTTAAGTCTATTCCTGCCTGAAAAGCACGATTTCTTTGGATTTTCTTTTGGCTGTTTCAAAAGTGTGAAGTTTTTAGGGCATTACTAAATTTTTGTCACTGTTTCCACGTTGATGGTAACAATGATTCTACATATTATATATTACTATAGATAACTTATAAGAATGGAAACTGGCACTGGTGTCGAAAAAAAACACATCCACGCCATCTAGCACTTGGCGACACTTGGTATTTTTCTTAAGCATAATAACAAAAATAATTAGTTTAATGGGTAAAATTAGGGTAGTAATAAGTATCTAATCTCAGTTTCTAACAGAAAAAAAGGTTATAGAGATCGAAAAAGTGCCAAGTGTCGCCACACACTAGATGGAATTGATGGTTTTTTTTCTGTCAACACTAGCGCCGGGTGTACACAACACTCTTTGGGTGTCAATTTCTCTTCCGTAAAAAATTAACATTAACAATCTTTTAATTCCCACAGACAACTATATCTTGTTAATGCTATTTTTTGGCTTATTTATGTTGATTTTAACCATGTTTCTGTCTCTTTAAATTCAGTACCTGCAAGTACCAAAAACTACATTACTGCACATGGAGGTATTTAGAATTAAAAATTAAATTCACGATTTTCCCTGATTCTTTTTTGCTAGTAATATTAAAGCTTGAATTAAAAAATAATATGTTATGACTGGCATTGGAGATTTTCAAGCGTTAAATGAAATGTCTCCACTCTTTGTCTAACTTCCAGTGCTAAAGTGCCTTTTTTGTCGACTTCAAATATGAAACATCTTCTTGGGGGTGCCACCTTAGAAAATCAGGGTATGCGCCCTCTTGAGAATGAAGGATTGTGCTGAGTATGACTACGGAAAAATCGTTTCCCTTAAAATCTTACATTAAATGGTTTAGCAGCTAGTAAAATAATGGTAATAAGGATCTTTCATTTTGGGCTATAGCGTAAATTAAATAAAAAAGCAAGTTTTTTTTAGCTGAAAGTAAGGAGCGACATCAAAACTTAAAACGAACAGAAATTATTCCGTATATGAAAGGGGCTGTCCCCTCCTCAACGCCTCGCTCTTTACGCTAAAGTTTTTTATTGTTTAAAAAAAAGTTTTGTGACAGATTCAAAGTTTAGCGCAAAGAGCCAGGTGATGAAGAGGTGACAACCCCTTTCATATACGGAATAATTTCTCTTCTTATTAAGTTTTAATGTCGCTCCTAACATTGTCTTAAAAAAACTCTGTTTTTTTATTTATTTTCTGAGTGTTTTGAATTAATGTAGCTTTGATTTTGGCTCACCGTACATGAATAATTAAAACAAAATTTGCATATTAATTTTACTTTTTTGGCTAAATGGCTTTCTCAATTTTTTGTTCTGACGTAACTTACGTAACGAACTTCTATATTCGTATGTTTTATTACGTATATTAGGGAGTTTGCCCCCTAGTCGATACCTTGCTCTTTACGCTAAAGTTCGAATTTTGTTCGAATCACAAAGGCCGGTTAATTAGAATAGATAGTCCTTTTGAAAGTACTAAAGAAAACTTTAGCAAAAAGGGCGAGGTATTGACTAGGGGACGAACCCCCTCATATACGTAATAATTTCTGGTTTTTTTTAAGTTTTAAGGCTGCTCCTTACTATCAGTTGAAAAAACTAGTTTTTTTTTAAATTTCTGATCGTTTTTTAAATAAGACTGGGAAATCCAGCACCCCCTTCATAGAAATTTCCCTCCCCCCAAGGAAACTTCCTCCATTGAAGGATCCTCCCCCGTAACCCCCTCCTCCGAGACCCCCCCCCCCATCAGAAAAAAATCTCTCCTGAAACGTCTTTATACTTCACATTAACCAATACTATATGTAAACAATGGGCAAAGTTCATAACTTCCAGCCCTTCCCTCGGGAACTGTGGGGGATTAAGTCATCCTCAAAGACATATTTATTAGATTTCGACTATGATGAACAAAATGGCTATCTCAAAATTTTGATTGGGTGACTTTGGGAAAAAATGAGCGTGGGAGGGGGCCAAGTTGCACTCCAATTTTTTTGGTCATTTAAAAAGGGCACTAGAACTTTTAATTTCCGTTCAAATGAGCCCTCTTACGATATTTTAGGACTGATGGATCGATACGATCACCCATAGGAAAAAAAAAAAAAAAAAAAAACGCATCCGTCATCTTTCTTCTGACAAAAAAATTACAAAATTCCACATTTTTGCAGATAGAAGCTTGAAACTTCCGCAAGGTTTTCTGATACGCTGAATCCGATGGTGTGATTTCCATTAAAGTTCTATGACTTTTTGGGGGTGTTTCCCCTTTTTTCGAAAATTAGGCAAATTTTCTCAAGCGCGTAACTTTTGATGGGTAAAACTAAACTTATATATTTGAAATCAGCATAAAAATCTGATTCTATTGATGTAATTGTCGGTATCAAAATTCCGGTTTTTAGAGTTTCGGTTACTATTGAGCCGGGTCGCTCCTTACTTACTTTTCGTTACAGCGAACTGTTTGATAAGGCGAAAGGCAATGAGAACACTAAAGTAGAATACGCTCTATTTTTGTATTCATCGTAGTATTGAAGCACAACCCAGTGACATGCTAGGAATTGCTATTGGTTTGGAAGAAGATGGAGGATCAGTGTCCTCTAATCCTCTTGTATCCACTAATAAGGAGGCTAATAAAGGAGATAAAGGCTTGATGTCTTCTAACTGTCTTACTCATGAATTATAATGAGGCGAAATCCACTCTTTGCAATTTGTATATGAGCTTACTCAGATGTAAAATCCTCTTTTAAAATTTAATATCAATTATTGACAAAAAATATGACATAAACACATCCCTTCCAATTGCCATTGGATGATATGGAAGATGGATAACCAAACAAATCCACAAAAAGAAAAAAAAATATAATGATAATTAACTTTAACCTCAGAAGCGGTTTAAAAAACAAAACATAACTACAACCTCATGCACCCTTATACCACTAACTTAGCACTTATCGCTCAACTCCTTCATTAACACAAATGGCTTTATGACTTTATTAAACCAACGAAGATGGGGCTTAACCACAACTTGAAGTGAAATGAGGATATTTTTTCCTTTGGATCTCATTCAGGATCGGACGATTGACTAATGTTTCCTGTCGTACTTCTACAGCTTCCCTTTCTACTTTTTGTCCGAACAATTCTTATGTGCTTTGGCAGAACGGCAGCTAGAGTCTCTTCTCTTCGGCTATTTTGCGTGGGTCCATAAGCAAAGCCGTACTCAGGATTTTTTTTCGGAGTGAGTTTTACTCAAAGTTTTTTTTTTCGGGGGTGGGGGGAGGGGTTACACAAATAACCTAAAAAAAACGCATAAAAAATTTGTTTATATCGATTTTTGTTACGTTTTTACGAGTCAGAAAAACGTTTCGGGGGGGGGGGGGGGAAAGGGTTGAAACCCCCCTACCCCCCCCCCTCGCTGGGTACGGCCTTGTCCATAAGGCTTCTTAGGTCCCTATCTAGGGACCTAAGACCTCTTTTTGTCAACTTCTTTAGAGGTCCTTAAGGGACCTTCTTTTGTCAACCTTCAGAAGTTTGTTAAGAATAAGGATTCTAAGAATTTTTTAGTTTTGGAACATGTCACCTATGTTTTCCGCAAAGATGACTGTTGATGGTTTGATGGCTTTGAGGTAATCCTATTAAGGCTTATCCTTAAAGTATGATACAAGTTAAGTTACTCTTTTTTGATCGTGGTCTAGCCCTTCACTATTTGTTTGGAAGCTTCAGTTGGCTAATACAGTTCCTACTTCAAGCCTCGGCTGTTCTAAGCCTTTATAGAGCTCAAAAACCAAAAATTCATAACCATAAACCTTAAATAAACCATAATCAAAACCATAAACTATAATCAAAAAATGTAAATTCATAACCATAAACCATAAATAAACCATAATCAAAAACCATAAAACCATAAACCATAATCAAAAACCATGAATTCATAAATTCATATCTGTTTTGACACATTACATTTTATCAGGCAATGGGCTCTGCTGGCATTGGCTGAGAATTGCTGAATGTGAGAACCAAATTTTGAATCGGAATCAACAATCGCATTAACACCCCTTTCCCCACTCACTAACTCTACTGGGCGTAAGGTGTTCAAGCTGTTGCTAATGGTATATGTTTGTTCGGGGTTGTTTTGTCCTAAGTGAAAAACATTGCACCTACCCGTATTAAATTCAAGGAGCCAGGAATAATAAATCCCAGTAAAATTTTTGGCTTGTTGAAAGGAATCCTTCAGAAAGTCTTTTTTTATTCAGATAGCCACATCTTGAAGTATAAAAAAAAGAAAAGTGCAAATGAAATCAATGACGTACTTTGTCAGAGGCCTTAGCAAGGTCGAGAAGAACTACGTTTATTAGTGTAAGTTTTTCTGGTGGTCCAGTGATAAGATTATATGACTAATGATTTTTTTTTTAAACTTGTTGATTTCGAACTTTTTTTTCAATGTCCTTTAAATAAGAACCAAATTACGAGGGTTGTGAAAGGCTAAAGGATGTTTTCCCTTCAACTGTAAAAAAAAAAAAAAAAAATTAATCACTTTCTCTATGACGCAAATCCATTGGCATTAATGCACGTCGTATCTGTTTTTATTTTCTTTTGTAATATTTTTCGGTTAAACTGGTCTGCTGACAAGTTTTGATCTTATTAGTTACAACTTTTGTTGGTTGTGAATAGAATGAATAGAAATCATCAAGTAGACTAAACAGAGGCATAAACAGAAAAAGGGAGGCTTAAACGGTTCTTAGAATAAAGAAAACAAGCAAGACCGTAACAAATTTAAAAAAATAAATTTTACAAAGTGTATTAATAATTTTTCATAATTTTTCATTTAACATTGTCGTATAATATTATCACCGTGGAATCGGGACCTGATGGCCCTTTGAGACCATTTAATGGATTGATATAAAATTGTGTAAAAATTAGTTTAACTTCACAAGTAATCAGGCTGAGGGTCATGGGCGTACGGAAGGGGGAGAGCAGAGGGGGGGGGGGAAGCTATCCCCCTAGAACTTTAAATTTACGCTAGATATGGCTGAAAAAGCAGATGATTGAAAAAGCAGTTGAAAAAAGGTAGATGGCTAAAATAGCAGTTGATGAAAGATAGATTGTTGAAAAGGCTGAAAATAAACAGCCGGAATGACGGAATAAATGTCAAACAAGAAGCAACTATCCATAATGTCTTGGAAAGATTTAGCTCTAATCCAAGAAGATTGATTAATGCTGAAGCTTATTGATGATTTATGATTTTGGGTGATTACTTATTAATAAATATTTCATAGGTATGATAGAACTTGGAGGTAATGTAAGGTTTTGTGAACTGTCAATATAACTTCAGCCCCCCTGTCTTCATCACAGAATTGCCTGCCCCCCCCCCCCTAGAGAAGAAGCTACGTACGTCCATCTAGAAGGCTGGTAAGTTGGAAAGGAGCAAGGGTGTCTCTGCTGGTTTTCAAGAAATTACAAAGAAACCATTGAAATATTAGTTTTTTTTTCAAAAATAGACTATATACATTATCCTTTTCTAATTCATATTTCAAATTCTTCGTCTTTTATTTCCTTTATCCAGCGTTCTTTGGTCTATACTGAAATATCCTGGACGTAACTCCTTTTCTGGTTTCCTCTTCTTTTTCGTTTTCTTGATGATGGGTTGGTGATACTTCATGTAATGGATAGAATCCAACCGGCTGTTGTTTTTTTTCTTTCGTACTCCTGAAATAAAATAAAAAATCAATCTCACTTCTTTCCTTTTTTTTACTCTAAGACTCCCTGCTTAATTGTAATCTAATTCCTCACTATTTCACTATCATTTCCTTTACTTTACCTTTTTAATTCCTCACATACCTAATTTTTTCTCTCCTAATACGTTTGATCTACCTTTTTCCTAAAAACTTTTATCAATTTCTCCATTCATATGATCCTCCATTCATTAATTTACGATACAACAATTTCAAAATTCACATTCTAGCTACTCACGGCGGCAAGGTGCGGTTTCCATTCATTAGGCCTATAACATATAACATTAAAATACAAATTCACAATGCATATACATTTTTGAACTTTAAAATACTTTCACTTTTCTTAAAATAGTTTAAAACACTTTTCACTACATTTACATAAATAAAAAAGCAAAAAAACATAAGACCAATTTTTTTGTTAAATTTCTCCATTAAAAATCTCCATATTTCATCATATTCTGCTTTCGCTGGGCCTTGCGTTATTGGGTAGCTACAACTTCCTCAAATAAATTTCCCAAAAATCAAACATTTCACAATCCAGGCGAATCGTGTCCCCCTCAATACATAAGATAAAATCCACTAATTCAAATCTAAACTCTATAATCTAATTCTCAAAGACTTCAAATGTAAACTATATATATATATATATATATATATATATATATATATATATATATATATATATATATATATATATATATATATATATATATATATTTTTTAATCATACAAAATCCTATATTATTTCTATATTCCCTAAAATTATATTCAATCATAAACCCCATACATTCTTATTATTCAATTAAATTTAAATCTTACCTAGTATATAAACTTAAAAATACTGAACAAATCTTGAAACTAACTATTATAATCTAAAAATTCTAATCAAACTCTAAAATCAAACACTTCATTAAAAGTTCGAAATATTTAACTAAAATTCTAACACTATTCCATAAATATATATTCCATCTTTTTTTATATACCAAAATTAAAAACTCCCTTTTCTAGTCTTCTACCTAAACCCTTACCACAAAATGAAAAAACAAATTATACAAATAAAAACCTTAAACCATATTAAATATTAGTTTTAGTAGGAATTAGAACAATTTCGGGCCATAGTGTAAACTACCATTCCTTCGTCTGGTTTCATTGATTTTGGTCTTTGGACTGGTTTCATCTGGTCGAGGCATTCGTTCTGACTCGGAAATATTTTCGTCCAACTGTATAGTTTCTTTTTTCTCATTTTAAACGTATTTTTTAAGCTTTACCCCTCCCGCAGGTCTTGACTTTGGCCCTCTAGGCCCTTCTAAGCATTGCTATCTTCTGGCTGAGAATAAGCATTAGGTCATTTGCGATTCCTTACCTAATGAAATAATATAGAAATTTTTTAAATATTTTTTTTTTTCTGGTGCGATTTTATTAAAAGCATTTTTAAGTGTTTCTGGTGATGAAAAATTAATATAGAATCTGAGGTTAGAATTTTTGGTCATTTTTGGTCTAAGGCTAGAATTTTGGATACAAATCTCAATATACCGACTATAGGCCATGTTTAATTTTTTGAAGGGAAAATATAACGTGTTTTGTCTCTCTCAAAACTTTCAATGGCAACCCTTAAATTGCTGCTGAGATCTCTTTTGCTACTGTATTAAATAAAAGAATTTTTTTCAGAAAATATTAAAAAAAAGAAGTATAATATAACCTGAAACTATCAAAAGAAGTAATGTAATGCTCCTACTACTACTAAAAGTTTTTGCATCACCAAGCCAACTTAGTTCAACTCTGCTGTGCACGCCCCTTCTCCACTGCAACCCGTGAAGAGCTTCTCCCTTCCACCCATTAAGTTCCAATTTTCTGTTAAATTCTTTTTTATGAGCTCTTCTCACTCTGTTCGGAGACGACCTTCTTTTTGTTTGGCCTGAGGCGGACGGCCAAAAAGAATAATCTTTGGTAATCTTTAATCGTTTTTCTGTTCATCTCGTCATAGCAGTCAATGAGCTACTAAAGAAAAATCCGAACAGGGCCAAGTTTGCTGATGACCTCTCCTTGCCTCTTTTGTGTCAATTAGCCACAGCCAAAGACGAGCTTAAGCTAGCCTTAGATGAACTGACACTGGAGACTAAGAAGACTAGGATGAAAATCAGCAAGGAAAAAAGTGTTGTCATGAGAATGAACTTCCTCAAGAAACACATAGGCAACATTGGAACAGAAGTTGAGCTCAAATCAGTGGACTCTGCCAAAATTATCGGAATTATTATTGACAAAAACCTGAAGTGGGATTCCCAAGTTTACAAGATTGTAAGCAAAGGAGCAGTACTACTAAAATCGTTCGTGAGCCTGAAAGGCTTTGGTTTGACCACCTTGACCCTTACAAACATCCTAAAAACATACATCTTACCCGCCCTGGAATACGGTTGTCAAGTCTGGCATCCTGGCTTAACAAAAGAACAGGACAAGCAAATAGAGAAGACGTAGAAACGGGCTTGCCGGATCATCCTCAGCGAAGCCTACAGTTCATACGAGGAGAGTCTCCAGAGGCTCGGTCTCAAAACCCTATTCCAACGCATACACGAAGCCGTCATGAGGTTGGGCCGCCACTGCCTTCTTTCGCAACGACATAGAAGCATCTTACCGGATTTCTTAGAGCCAAGAAGTGACGGTCCTGCGACAAGGAGCAAAGCTGCTGTTAAAGTTGTCCTGAAACAACCAGCACCGAGTTCAAGTCAGCGCTAGGTATCTTCATTTGTACCATATTTTGTCGAATCGTTTAATAATTGTACATAGTTAATTTGTTTTTAGTGCTTTAATTTGATTGTTGCCAATGCTATTTTTATAATATTACGGCGCAGTAAATAAATTGATTGATTGATTGATTGAATTAAATCTAAATTTTTGTAAAGAAAAAAATATGATAAGTGAAGAGAAATTATCTCTAATAAATTGTAAATTAAAAATAAAGTTTAAAATTTAACCGCCCGACGTGTGAAGGTGCCAAAGGAATGAAAGCCTCGTAGAACAGCTAGAAGTGTATTCCATATTTTTGATGATTCAACCAGATTATTGAAATCAGACCGAACTTGCTCGGTTTGGGTTCGGTCTGCGGAACGCGTTGGTGTGGCAAGGACTCTTCTATTGCCTGAACAACGCACGTAATATGACCAGCTTTCAAATACAAAAATAGGAGGCTGGAATTCAATTGGAATTGTCCCATTTAGCAGTGCAAAAGTAAAGGAAACATACAAGGACATAAACTGAATGGAGAGTTACGTTCAGGGTGGAAGAATAAGTTTTAATTAATGTTAAGAAGACTAAGTCACTAAGACTGAAAATAAGTGAAGGTGAAAAGGTAATATTGGGTATAACGAGAATATCTATTAAGTGGACATCTTCACTTACCTAGGTAGTAATATTAGTAAAGACGGTGGGTGCAATGAAGGTGTTAAAAGTAGAATTAGAGAGACCCAGTGTTTTTTTTTTTTTTTTTTTTTTTTTTTTTTTTTTTTTTTACAGTTGAAAAAGGTTTGGAAGAATAGGAAGGTGAGTCTGCGAACCAAGATTAGAATATTGGAAGCTACAGTGATGACAATGGTCAAGTGTGGTTCTGGACCGTGGGCGCTCCAAGAACGGAGGAGGACATGTTAGAGGTTTTCCAGAGAAATTGTCAACGGATTTTTTTTATACCCATCTGACTGACCGCATTCAAACATCGAGATGTGTGAAAAATGTGGCCCAATCCCACTTTCTAGGGCTGTAACGAGAGAAAGGTTGAAATGGTTGGATGACAGATTGCCAAAGGTGGTTCTTGTTAGCAAACCAACTACGGCCAGACAAAAAACAGGTCATCACCGATTGGGATGGGAGGATTTTGTAGGGAAATATTTAAGAGAAATCGAAACTTCTTGGAAGGGTGTTAGGAGGGAGACTTTAAATAGATTGAGATGGAGGTGGAGCGTGCGTTGCTATGTTGGCCTCAGGTAGCTTGGTGGCACAGTGAGTTTAGTAGTAGTTTAACAGCAGATGGATTTGCAATCCTTACAACTAGCCTTGCCTTCTCAGGGAGAGACCCTGTACTCCAGTAATTTGGCTGGAAAGTAGACATGCATGTTGTAAGACAATAAGAAATAAATGATTGGATCAAAGTGAAGAAAAAAAACAGTATGAAAGATTCGGGGAATGCGTACTTCAGTTTACGTAAGATATCAAGATTCCTGGCAATATTAGCGTTTAGAGCGCTAATAGGGCAATTTGAAAGACAGATTTTCATCAGGAAGAATTCCAAGGAAATGGACGACCGCTTTCAGATCTAAGGAGAGTATCACATGACGTATGTGCTCGCTTGAAAACCTGAAAAAGTCATAGGAACTCTAAGGAAACAAAAACAACAAAAACTTAGACTTGGAAGTATTCAATGCCAAATAGTTCGCATTAAACTATGAAAGAACTTTCTCAAATAAAGCAAGAAGATTTTTCTCCAATGAAGATTGATCTAATGCTACTGTAGATAACGAAGTGTCATCAGCGAACCCAACTAGGCTGTTATCGGAATAGGACTGGAACCCGGGTTCACCAGAGTGAGTGGGGTGACACAAATGTCAACAATGTTTTGAATTGCACATTTTTATTGAATAGAGAAAAAACAAATATACATTTTATTGCTGGGTCCAGGATAGACCCTTGTGGGACTCCAATTTCAACCTTGAAAGTCATTTAGAGTCATTAGTCATTTCGGTTATTGTCAATAAAAAAATTCCTTCTTGAAAGATATGAATGGTGCCAAGAATGAGTGGCTGCAACTCTCCAATATGGCTAAGGTTTTCTAGAAGAATGTTTTAATAATAATAATAATAATTTATTTATAACAAGCGGAGTAAAGTACACTAGTAAAGTAAACAAGCGGAGTAAAGTACACTAAAAAGGAAAAAAAAATCAAATACACAGAAACAAAGATAACTTAAACCTTAATCACTGACAAAACACACGGATAATATTATGGTTTGGGCCAAGGGACACAAAGGAATTTCTTGTCAAAATTATTACTAAGCAATTCAAAGGATTGGATAATGTCGGTAGCACCATACTTCACAATAATACGTGCATTACGATATGAAGTGGGAAGGTACAATAAAAATTTGCAATATCTAAAATAAGCGATACGGATCTGGCGCAAATCATTCTTATTCAATGACAAATACATTCCACTTAAAAACAAGACAGAATGGTGACAATATGTGGAATACATTTCAGCTAAAGCTCGGCGTGAATATTTTTCTAGGTTAGGTACAATTTTCGCATATCCGATCTTCAACTTTTTTTAACATTTCTCAAGACTTGAATGCGCAAAAAAGTCAGTGTAGGGAAAATACTAATCCCTAACCACCGCAAACTCGCAACATTGCAAATTACTGAGGATCCACAGGACAAATTATGAGCTGATGATTTGGAATTGAAAACTAAATATTCGCATTCGTCAACATTCTAAAGCAGACCAACACCCCGAGACATAATAGAAATACGTTGCACCGACAATGCCAAAATAGACTTGGTTCGGCTTAAAACTAGCAAGTCGTCCGCATACGCAATATGAGACACATCAGATAAATTTTAAAAATACGAAGGCTTGATTATTAACAACACATTTTGAATGCAAGCATTAAATAGATAAGGTGATAGCACTGGTACTCCAGATTGAACTGGTATATTACCGCAGTACCCTCTACCAAGTTTTGAACGAAGAAACGAATTACTATACCCAAATTTAAGTACATGAATGACAGAAGGGTTCACTCCAAACTCTGACAAAGAGTGCCACATTTGTGCATGGCAAATACTATCGAAGCCTTTAGATAAATCCAAAGTGCAAATATGTAATTCATAACCTTAAGACTGGGCATCATAAAGAGTCGAAGCTAAAACCTTATGCGCATGTTGACACCCAATATGAAGTTGAAATCCAAATTGGTTAGAGTCTTTCGCAGTTCGTTCAATAATATATGGGAGCAGAACATTCAAAAACCTTACTAATATTGCAAGCAACAGTGATGGGCCTATATGAACTGCAATCAAAAGGGTCTTTTTCGCGTTTAAGAATCGAAGAGACCGTTCCGCAAAGGAAGGAATCAGGCACCATTGACAAAAATAAACAGAACTGAAAAAGTAGCTGGAGCTGAGCGACTAGTGCCGGACAATTCACAACGTAAATGGTGAGCGCTAATCCCATCAAGATCACTTGATTTAGACTTAAGTTTAAGCATACAATTAACAATGCTTTTACTTGAGCCGGGAATAACATGACGTTGCAAAATTTTAGATAGCAAAAATTTATAAATTAAGCACTGAAAATGATAATGAACATTATAATAAATCTTACAAAAAATATTTTTATAATACCCAAGCCAAGACGGATCTGGGAAAACATCATTGTTCCCTAATGAATCAAATTTAGACGTATTAATGACTTCCTTCCATTGTACTGCACTTTTAGGGAACTCAGCACCATTATATCGAACCAAACGAAGATACCGTTTAAACTCCGCTTTTGTCTTACTCTTTATATCAAACACTTGGCCTCGCAAGGGCCGCCAACACCCAATCCAGATGCGAAGCCAGAGTTTAGCACGATTTTTGACGGCTTTAATACTCGGGTCTTCTTTCCAAATTGGACTTCGAGTTTTGAGTTTAACCCGGACAAGGGGAACAGCTACATTCTCAGCTTGTTTCATGCACTTAACTAAGTGAAGATAATAAACATTCAGTTGCACTCTGGCTTGTGGCGAAAAACACTCGTGCACAGTAGATTAAAAGGGATCTTGACGCAGGACAACAAAGCTGTTAGGGTAGAAATATATAAAGGGCAATTGGCTTTGCTCCACTCTCGTTTCATACACCATTTTTTATTAGCAGCACAAGGATGATTAGATGGATCAGTGGTGAATGTGACAGCAAGGGAAAGGGGAAGGTGGGCAAAATCACGATCGTTTTCGTCAACATTAACGACAGAACAGGGAACATCGGCAGAGCAAATACAATGATCAATATTGGTCACAGTACCACTATTATGAATATAACTGTAATTAAGAGCTTTGGGTACTATGCGGTAACCAATGGGCAACGAATCTAAAACTAGGGTGGCACGAGTAGAGGAGCTATGAACATCACAACTGAAGTCACCTATCATTATCCAACAATACCCATGCTTTTCAATATTGCATAATAGAGTCTTGAGGGATGAGCAGGCATTAGAAAACTTAGTAAGTAAAGCTAGACGTTTCTAGTTGCACGGAAGATATACATTTATAAATACAAGGTGACCAATTGGTGATGCCATAATGTTATCAGAGAAAGGGAATAAGATAGGCGACAAAGGAGTAGCTAATCGTTTGATAACACATGCAAGGCCCCTGGAAGGTCGGCCTTTTGTTTTTCGGGCATTGGTGGTAAAGACAATATGGTGGCTACTTCTTCATAGAGAGTTAACAAAGATGGCGGGAAGTAAATGTTCTTGCAAGAACAAAATGTCAAAATCATTCATTTTTTGATTTAATGAGCCATCTTTATCTTTCGTGCCATTGATATTAAAAGAGCAGATTGAGACGGACAATTCGACAGTCATTTCCGAATCACACGTTTACTCAGGACATTACGCAGAATACGACATTTTAAGCTATAGGATATATGATTACTCTCACCATTCGTGTCTTTTTGATCAAAAATACAGGGGGAATCACGGGATGATACATGAGATCTGGCATAGCAACTGCATTTTGTTGACCTATCACATTTGGTTTTCATGTGATTGGGAGATTGACAATTATCACAGCGACGGGGTGGCCGCAGGAATTCAAAAACCAGGAATGATTCATAGCCCACTTTGAGCCCGAGTCGTAGGCTATTACTCTGGGCGACAGCATCAGCAAAGGTAATTTTCACAGCCAAGGATTTTTCCAAACGTTCAGCGTCGATGACACCTTCACATTTCTTAAAAAATATCGCCTCATAATTAGCGGGCACCCCCTTAACAATCCCATGAAATTTCTTTTCTTGAATCATGATGTCACAGCTATTCAATACGGTTGGAACCGCCTCGCTGAAAATCTTTGCTGCAGATTGACTAATCTGAACAAGCAGTTTATCTCCAGAAGGCCTTATGTTGTGAATAGCTTCATCACCAGGGATTTTATTAATAGCATGAGCCCGTTTTGAAAGGACGTCAAGATTAGTAGGCACTTTCGAAATGATAATGGCAGCTAGCGCTTTCAATATAAGGAATAGCATAAGGAGTGGGAAGTGACGGAGAATTTAAATCATAAGCTGTTATCTTTTATTTAATGACGTCGAGGGTGCTATCCAGGGCACAAATTTTGGGAGCAAGTTTGTGATAAGCAACAGCAGGAATTACAGGCACTTCAGTGGGTGAAATAATTACGTACGTTGGCACTGTTAGCTCCTTATTTTCACACTTCCGAAGCAAATCAATCATATCTTTCACGTGCCGAGCGGAGGCATTATCACCTTGTCTCCTTGGTGCTGTTTTACTACTGGGGTATATTTCTGCCCATAAATCAACTTTAGCATCTTTGAGAGTATTTTCAGGAAAAAACTCCACTGCATGACTAATAATAACTTCATCATCAATACCCGATCGAATGTTTGATTGGATAAAATTAAGAATAGCTGAATGCGAAAACATTATCACTTTGCTTAGCTCAGCCCAAAACAGTCTTGGTTCAAAACATAGCCAAAATTAATCCATTATCCAGGTAAAAAAAAAAGTCCACCAAGATTTCATATGCTACCATTAAAAACAGCTTTAAAGTCCATATATGTCTATACTCTCAATGTTACAATATATTCCATAGTTAATCCGGCTTAAAATTTAACTATTGTACACTGGTCAGATGTCAATGACGAAATATATTTAGTCTCTAATTGATTCCGAAATATAATCCTTTTTTAACACAAATAGCTCTTAACAGGTCAGAGACTGAATTAACAGATCAACAGAGACTGAACTTAACAGGTCAAGAGACAGAGACTTAACAGGTCAGTCTTGATAGCACGACCTTTCAAAAATCTTGCTGAATACTGACGGAAGAGCGATTGGTCTGTAATTTGGAGGATCTCTTTTTTGAACCACATTTAAAAATAACTAATACCCTTGGACTTTTTTTTCGTGATTCTTAAAAAATACCAAGATCAAAAGAAATTGGAACAAGCTAAGTTAAGGGTGAAAGAATTGCTGGTAAAATGAGCTTGGTAGCCTTTATAGGAACATCATGTGGGTCTGACGAGGAAGTACCTTGTATGGAAGAGACAATCTTGGACTCAGTTACGGGCTCCAGTATCTTTGTTTTTAGACAAAACGGGCCTAAATAAGACTTAATCTGGATCAGAAGGTGCTGGGGAAATAGCTAGTGGTTTTCCCAACAGCAGAGAAATAAGACGCTAGCTGGTTTTCGACAACTTTTTTGCCGGATCCTTGTTGATTAACAGACTTTCAGATAGAACTGACCTGACAAGGATGTGACCTTACCTAAAGCTTTTCTTTCTGCTGAATCAAATGCCTGTTAAACCTAAAACCAACATTTATTATTTTTTTTCTGTTTGTGTTAAAACAAATAGAAGTTAAAATAGATGCTATAGTCAAACTTAAAGTAAACCGAAACGTTCACTAATAATTGCTGCGCTAACCCCCCCCCCCCCCCCAAATCGTCTTAAGGTTAGAAGGTAATTTGCACTTTATTGAAAACAATGTGAGAGAATGACCATAATATTAAAAACTAATATTAATAAGACAAAACTAAAAGACGATAATATTAATTTTAAAAAATGTAATCAAGTTTGCAGGAGAATAACAATCCAAAACCAAATATATTTTTGGCAATCAATTTTGAGTTACTATTTTAAAAGGACACCTATTTTTGGCGCTGTTTTTCCTTTCTTTTCCTTTTAATTGAAAAATACACAAAATTGTGAACTAAATAAAAATTTTAAGATGTTTGCTGGGAGTTTATGAAGGAATCTGTTTAGGTTTAAGTAAAGTGCAAGAGGCAGAATGTTGACGGATTTTTGCCTTTTAGTGAGTTTTTTTTCTCAGTCGGGCGTGGTTGCCTTTCTTCCCTTTTACCAACGAGCTAACGTGAAAAGCTAGCGTAATATTCTAATTTTAGGCTATATTTGGAGTGATGCAATATAAGTTTTGTTTACCACTTCTGTATTGCCACTATTTATTTGTCACTTCTGTCTTCTGTAAATCTGCCTTTTGTCTTTCTCACTCCTTTTGCGGTGCTTTACTCCACCTTTAAAATAAACTGACTTGGTATTCTTATTTTAGGTTCTTTTCGGAATGGTGCAATAAAAGTTTTAGTTGCCACATCTACGTTGTCTTCTGGTGTAAATCTGCCGGCAAGAAGAGTAATTATCAGGTCACCAATGTTCGGAAAATCTGTTATGGACTCACTAGCTTATCGACAGATGATCGGTCGAGCTGGACGCCAAGGACTAGACACAGAAGGTAAAACGCGTATTACGGTTATCACGAAGATAGAAGAAGATAATGGTGGGCAGCTGTTTAGACACCAATTTGATCAACTCTACTTCTTCTTTTCTTCAAAAGTTTAGCGTCAAAGAGCTTCACTCTTAACTTTTTCTTCGATACATCCGGAAAACGAGGATAAGCACCTCAAACAACATAGCCCAATAACATTTGGTCCTTTGAATACTAAATTATTTTCTATAAGCTAGTTCGACTGTTGAATCTTATCAGCATTCTCATGATTCTTATCAACGCATTTTCATCAGCATATTTTCATGACTCTCATCAACCCATTCTGAGGATTTTTTGCAACATGTTCTTATCAATGCATTCCTATCAAAATATTCTCATTAACCCCTTTTAATTAAAATTTCAGTTCTGTTTATTTTTATTATTAATTATTAACTCCTTTTCTTTAACTCACCGACTTTTTTTCATTTGTGCATTTATAACTTAGATCAATTTGATATCTATGTTATGTAAAGCCCAATCCGTTTTGCATCTCTTGTTTCCACTTGTATTCATAGATTCTCGACGAGAAAAATTATTTTTCTACTTTTGAGTCCACTTTGAAAGCGAGTTAGTTTTTTTGTATTTATTATTTTTATCCTATTTTTACTTTGCTTTACGTTGAGCTGAACGTAGGAGAACCATGTTTGCCAAAGGATCATAGCAGGTAAATTTGTGGTAATTTTTTTTTTCAAATTAGCTTTTGTTTTTGGTACTAATATGGCCCTACCTATTATGTGGTTAATGAAAATAATTTAAAAACAAAGAAATTTAGGTATTGGTCGAAAAACGAAGTAATTTTTAGTTGGGTCGAATTAACCTTGGATATTAAATTGAAATCCAAATCTTGATAGATTTAAATTCCGCTCACTTCGAATAAGGCAACTCTGCTTAGTAGCGCTGCACTGTCAGTGGTGCTTTCTGTTACTTTTTAATTTTATTAAAATTAATCCATGTTGAAGTACCAAAGTGTTCTTCCTTAATCACTTTCCCATATTGTTTGTTATGGAAAATTAAGCGAGAAAAACGGGTTTTAATTTCAAAAAAGCAGTGAACAAACCCGTTTTTCTCGCTTAATTTTTCGTGAATGGAAAAGCAGTGTGGTCTAAGAAATTATCTATGTTATGAAGTTTATGACTTCAGGCTTTTTGCTCTATTTCAGGCTTTTTGCTCTATTTACAAAATTTGCTCTACGTCTTGGTTCCTATAGGAGCTGCTTTCGGGATATTTTTAGTTGGGTCAAATAAGCATGGATAAAAAATTGAGATCTAAATCTTAATAAACTTATATTCAAATCGCTTTGAATTTTGCTACTCTGCTGATTAGTGCTACAATGTTACTAGTCCCTGAATGTGTTATTAGCCCTTGAATATGAACACACTGTACGACCCATGCTTACAAGTCACGCTTTGTGATAGGGGAAATATTCCACAAAAATGAAAATCTCCCTGGCTCTAGATCCCCTCCTACCGAATTTCAAATGAATTCGCGCCCTTTACTGCAAAATATAGGTGGTCTCAAATCTATTTACTCTGTTCTCTTTAAACACAGTTGCTTCCCCCATAATTATCCAGCAAATAATAGTTCAGAGAAGGGGATTATGACTTAAAATTACCGTTCTCGTGTCCTATTGGCCCAGGTTTATTTTCCATCTATGGTTGTATGATTAATCACTGAATTATTTTTTTTGGCATTTTAGGATCTATTTTTCTTCCATTAACTAAATACTTTTGCTGCAAATGAATATGACAGTTTCTATTCTTTTTCGTTTTCTAAACCTGGGAAGCACAGTTTATGCATAAACCATCCATAAAAAGCATTCACAATTGTTGGAAATATTCTCAATTTCATTGCACCAGTAACCTTACGTCGTTGCACCATTGTTCGAGTAAAAAAAAAAGAAATGGAAAACCTATTTTGAAATTCGATGTATTTTCTTTTTCATAGGTAATCTGTTGAAAGCAGTGGGCTTCTTGAAAATTACATGTCCAGTGGAATCTATTTCCAATCATCGCGGATGAAATGCTGACACTTCCTCTAAGCATGGTGTAGCAAAATTTTCTTTGCAAATTTAACCTGCTCCTTTCAGTTGGGATTATATATTTTCAGATCTCGGGTAACTGATTACTCATGGAATGATGAAAAAATTTCTGTTCAAAGTTTGATTATTTTTATGAGTCTGTGACAGCGTCTATTCTTGACGTATGTGCTCTGTCCCTTTCTACTTCAAGGTCAAAAAGATCTATTTCTCTTAACCCATGGAACCCATGGACCCATCTTCTTCTTAGGAAGTGGAGAAGATAAATATTATCTTTGGAAAACTTATGAGTCAGCAAAGTCATCTTCGAGTACTGCATGTCTTCGGCGTTTCAACGTCTACGGGAATATTTTTAACTCTTTGTGCCGGAAGGTCAAATCCCTTTATTACTCAAATAAGTTTTCGGAATGCGGGAAGGATATCCGAAAAATTTGACAGGTGATTAATTCTGTGCTTAAGCCTTCTTCGGCCCCTACAAGTCTTACAGTTAATGGCGTTATTGTTGAGGGTTAACTGTCTGTTCAAGAAGTATTTATTTCATATTTTGCTAATATTAGAAAAACTTCTACTTCTTCAGTCAGGTCTTCGCCGTTGCAACCAGATTATAAATCGTATCTTGGTCGGCCTTGTCTAAAGTCAATAGTATTGAATCCTGCTTCTGATATTGAAATAACCAGGGTTGTCAATATTTAGAAAGGTTCTTCGTCATCTGGCCCTGATTGTATTCCTACTAAGGTACGATGCTTATTGACGAAGCTCATAAATCTGTCTTTTGAAAATACGAATTTCTACAGTTCTCTCAAGCGAGCTAGAGTTATTGTTTTATATAAAGGGAGGGGGGGGGCATTGATCGATCCAACTAATTATCGACCTATATCTTTGCTATCTGTTTTTAGCAAAGTTTATGCAAAGGCCATACTTTCCTATCTACTTGCTTTTCTATCCCCTTTTGTTCCTTTTTGCCCATGGGCACCCCTGTGATATTCCCATGGTATAGAAGAAATTTTTCTGGATACCTTTTTCACTCAGAATGAGAGAAAAGTACAAAAATTTATCTTCATGCGAGACATGACTTACGCAGCACTAAGAGCAAGGGAATAATGCAATTGGCCATTTTTCACTGAATTTGAAAATGTGGACATAACACAATTTGGTTAAAACCGTAATTACTCGCAAAATTCAAATTTTTATGATTGGAGGTTCGATTTGGACCTGTAATCCTTCCAAATGTGCTTCTACGCCGTCTACTTTTTAGCAAGAAGGTAGGCATGCTGCAGCTTGTTTAGACCAAAGCCATTCAAGGACTCTCAGTCTCAGGGAAAAAATAAGTTGAGTTAACGCCGCAGACTTATTTGGTACAAAATTAGGTAAGCCCTGACCTGGTACCAAAATAAGCTGAGTCCAAGCTGCTTTTCCTTGATGAAAACTAGCTAAGTTGAAATGTCAGCGCAAAAACGAGCCAACTTTTAACTCTGTGCAAAAAAGAGTAAAGTTCAAGTTGCGGAATTTCATTTACACAGTGCAAAAAATGATCTGTCCTGGATCAGGGCAAAACGGGGTGATTCCGGAATCGCTATAAAAAGACCTTACTTGTTGTAAAAGCTCCTCCGGATTTGGGTGCAAAACGAGATGGCAGACGGAAAAAGAGCTACTTTCTGATTTGGTGCAAATATGAGCTACCTTATTTTCTGTTTTTTTTTTTTTTTTTTTTTCATTTTTTATTTTTTTTTTTTTTTTTGTGTAATGATGAACTTTTCCGACTAGGACTACTACTACTACCACTAACAACTCACCACAGCACCAAGCCGCCCGAGGCCAACCCAGCTTCGCACGCTCCTCCTCCATACTAATTTTGACCCCTTCCATCACCGTTTGCTTCCAATATCCTTATCTTGGTTTGTAGACTTGTCTTCCTATTCTTCCAGACTTTTTTCAACTGTGAAAAAGAGACTTGAGCCTTGGCTATTCTACTTTTAACATCTTCACTGCTCCCACCGTCTTTACTAATAATGCTACCAATGTAAGTGAAGCTAGAAAGAAAATTTATATTTTACCAAATATTTGCAAAGAGTGCAGTGTCACAGAAAAGAGATGACTCGCTTAGTTTCTCTGAATCCTTCAGATCTTCATCCTTCAATTTGTCATGATTTTATCCATGTTTTATTTGTATAAATATTTTTTTTATAAAAGTGATAAAATCAAAAAAATAAATTATTAAACAGACTTTTCTTTTCAGGTGAAAGTATACTGATATGTAAAGAAAGTGAAAGGTCTGCTGCTCAGAAGCTGCTGAATACTGAACTACCACCAGTTACCAGCTGTTTGATGAGGAGTGGCTCTGACAATTTGGCTTCCAGTGTAAAAAGAGCTCTCCTTGAGGTTAAGATTTTTTCTCTCTCTGTTTCTCTTCCTATCTCTCCCACTCTCTTTATTTTCTCCCTCTCTCTCTCTTTCTCACTCTCCCCCTCTCTCTCCTAAAGTGTAGGATTATTATTACCATAATGAAACCTATAAAAACTGGACTTTAGGGTAGGGTTTGCCTTTGAGGGCTAAATGTGTAAAGTTTCCTTAAAGAAATATTTTTTGTCTTATGATGCCTCTTAATTTAGGTTTGGTTTCTGCTCTTCTAGGTTGTTGCAAGTGGCATTTGTCATTCACCTGATGACTTACGTGCTTACGCTGATCACACTCTTCTTGCCACCTCTATGAAAGAAGAAGGTGGAGTTCCTTCCACACTAATTGAATCGTGTGTTGACTTCCTTGTCAAAAATGAGTTCATCCACCAGCAAGAGGATGGCAAACAGCCAAAAGGTGTGCAGCAGCTCAATTCTATCTCTCGTTTAATGCCAACGCAATTAGGGATGGCGTGCTTGGCTTCATCAATGTCTCCAGATGAGAGTTTGATTATACTTGAAGATCTCCAAAAATCGAGACGGTCATTTAATTTGGAGTCAGATTTGCACTTAGTCTTCCAAGTAAGTAAACGGACAACAATGGATAGGTAACTTAACAGATAAATAGTAGACAGTAAATAGGGTAAATAAGACAACATTAAGAAACAAAGGCATGTTTTCCTTGGTTTCGGACCCTTGGTTTGGGTCCAAACTTTTTCGGACCCAAATTAGAAAAAAATAAATATTTCGCTAGTGGATGAATATGCACTTATTATATTTATAGATCTGTGTTTATCTTGTGGGCGACAAAGGAGGCTAGCTACGGTTTGGAAAAAAATGAAAATGAAACTCAACCTTTTTTTTTAAGTTTTCCTTTTTGTGCGTAAGACACAAGTTCTTTACCATGAAAATCACTTTACAAATAGATTGTATTTACTATTTGAGTTTTCGTTTCGCATTAACCAGCTGAAGACTTTGTGTTTTGCTTCGTGTTTACAGTCGAAAATTTGATTTACAAAAATCGAAAAGCTATTTGTTGTTAGAACCTATTTTCAAAAGCTTGATTGTATTTGAATATCTACGGGAATAATAACCCTTTTCTTATTGCCAATATAATTGCCGAAATAATTGCCAATATAATTGCCAATAGTTTATATTAATTGGAAGTCAGTTGCATCAAGTCTTCCAAGTAAGAGAGAAAAAGCTAAAAAATAGACATAAAACATGAATCATAAAAAATGTTGATAATACAGTGTTGTAATTTGGAGGACGCCTAACCATCAGCTAACTTTTTTACAATCTTGGAAAAATTTATTACATTTTTTGCTTAAAACACGCACACAGTCAGCATAATTTCGTTTAGAGTACTAAATGCATTGAAATAAAAGTAGAATGTGTTTAATATATGATGGTTGGTCCAAATATGTATTTATTGTGTGATGGTTGGTCCAATTATGTGTTTATCGCGTGATGGTTGAACCATGTGGAGACATGGTTGTTCTAAAAATTCCATTTTTTGGAGCATTACAGCATTTTGGTCCATGTTACCACGTAGAAGCGTAGAAATAATTAAACTAATTGCTTAAATTTGGCGACGCTCTTAATCTGTAAAAATTCAGACATTAACAACCTGTTGATTTCCAAGACAACTATAGTTTGTGTAGTACATTAACAACCTGACAACTGCATCTTAGAGGAAAGCTACAACTTCTAAGGCGTTTGCTGCCATATGTATTTAGCTTATATTTCGTTGGTTCTTGACCCACGTTTAGCTTTTTTTCGGGGGGGGGGGGTAAACTTTAAAACACATCAACAAAATTTATATGTTCATTTTTAGAGTCGGAAAAAATTGGGGGGGGGGGGCAAACCCATCAGATACGGACCTGGTACCCGCTACTACTAAAAACTGCAATATGGAGGTTTTTATCATTAAAAATCTATTCCTAATATTTTTCCTGATTTTTTTTTAAAGATATATATGGTTGTGAAAAGTTCCATTTAAACAGTTCAAACAATCACATTTGATTTCCCCTATCCTTGGCACGGTAAAAACGATTAAAAAATGTATTTTGTCAAGCAGATGGCAATGATGTATAGGGTAATAAAGGACCAGTAATAATCTATAACCTGTTGTAGCACTGTGGATTGATGCTCTGCTTGCCAATACGGAGCACCAGGGTTCGATTCCCGCTGCTGCAATGTTTGGCGACAACCTTGCTACTTGTCCCTGTAAAAATACCCAGCAACTGAAACGTCGACTCGACGCCCTATGCGCCAGCAATGGCTCATGAGGATCTTTATCCTATATATTTATCCTTAATAATCTATTTGGGCTTGAGGATGATGAATCTTTCATACTTACCCGTAAATTTTGTTTATCACAAACAAACTAATATCTTTGTAAGAAAATTGTTCAACCAAGGTTTGTAACTGAAAAACACCCAACACTGTAACTGTAACTGTAACACCCAATGTACTCATAAACAGAATAAACTGCTTTTTAACTGTAAAATTTGCAAAAGTAATTTTGTTCTCCCTTTTTATTTTGAAATGTGCTACAGAGTGAAACAGGTTTGTTATTTCCTGGTAATGCGAAAACTTGGAATAATAAAAAAAAAAACTAAATTGAAAGTGTTGGTTAAAAACTTTTGACAAGACAATAAAGAATAAAGTAAACTTTACTTATTTACTAAAGTACGTAAATAAAGTGTCAGTATATTTCGTCAAAATTTTAGAAACATTTTATCAGTTGAAAATAGGAAAAAGAGGAGAGAAACCACATGGAAGTAACCTAAAAAGATGAACATACCCAATACAACAAAGACAAAAACGATAGAACTGACATCTAGAAAGCTTTGTAAAAGGGCTAAAGAACTTCTTATAGTAACAAAACACTGTACAAAAATCATATTAATCAGAGCTTCAAACGTAGATAAAATTAGATCAAACATACAAGTCGAAAAGAATCTTATGCATAATAAAGGACAACTCAGTTGAAAAAAAGAACAGATTTAAGGTATTTTACACTGACAATGACAATGATCACAATAGACAATGATCACAATAATTGCGTAAATAAGAAAGTTACACAATAAGACAATGATCAATTTTTCATACTTGTACGCTATTCAACCTGATTTTGATTAGACCTGTATAGCTAGAGCTGTTCAAAGGGGGAGGAGGGCGAGGCAGCTGCCCCGGGGATCCGTCTCTAGGGGGAGGACCGCGGCTGAGGGTTTCCGACTTTGATCAAATTTTTCACTTTGATTCGTTTTTTCTGCTCATATTGAGTCAGGAGAAGGCGCTGCAATTAGTTTTGCTCCAGGCATCTCCAACCCTATGAATGGCTCTGTGTAAACTCTAATCAAGTTTAGTTCAATTTGATCAAACTCCAATCAAGATTTTAACTAAGCAGCAAAAAAAAAAAAAAAAAACAACAAGATTCTTTAGGGATAAACCCTGAACCTTGTAAAGGGCTTTTAAAGCATAACATCATTTAAAATATGTAATATCAGAAATGGAAAATAGACACTACTATCTTGGTTGCGGTTGATCAAAAGGCTTTAGGCTACACCTTTTTGTATAATTAATAATAACTTATATTAATTAATACATACTAATTAATTTATTGATTTGTATAATAACCAGGATTGTTAAACGAAATATGCTCGACGGATCATTCTAATCACTTTTATTATATCTTATTTGGCTATTAAAATAAGTTTCTGTTTATTCAATAGTGCATTATATTGCATTTCCTCGAGTGAAGGAATCGTTAAAATTTTAATCTATTAATTCTTAGCTCAAATAGTTCTGATACCAACAAAATTTTGGCAATGTCGATGAAAAAACTGAAAATGTATTTGTATTGTTTTCGGTGGTCTGTGAAATTTGTACTATGCTACATATCATCTTTTGAATAACTTCAACCAATACAATTTTATTTATTCTATTTGATAAAAATGAACATCTAGACATAAATGATCTTAAGTGTGTATATGTTACCGTGAATGTTCGCAAATTGGTTAATGTCGACATTCACCGGTGAATACCCGAAATGCCTTTTTTTTTTCTCCTTGGATTTAGCCAGCGTTGCCACTCAATTTTTTACAATTTAATGCAAGGTTTGATAATGACAAATTAGGTTAGATTAGATTAGGTTTGACAAGGTTAGGTTGGTTTAGGTTAGCTTAAGTTATGCTTTTAACCCGTTTCAGACATTTAGAACCAAATTTAAGGTAACCTAATCTAACCTGACCTAACCTAAACTAACATAATCTTTTACCATCAAACTTAACCAAACTTAACCTAACTTAACCTAAACATAACCTAACTTTAACCATCATAGGTTGCATAAGACTGAAAAGGCTGACTTGCAAAGCTAATTGAATCGAAGCAAAGAAGAGGAATTTCGAACAATCGGAATTCCATGCAGAGAGAGGAATTTCGATATTAACTAGATTTCGGACATTCACTGTAACATATATGTTATGTTAATGGGGAATAAATTAATTACTGCGCTTTCCTATTTCGAAATGGAGTATTGCTTTCCTTTATTCTATGATATTGACGCTCCGTATCTTATATTTGATTTCAGGTAACTCCGATTAACATATCTAGCCAGTGGCCTAGTATAGACTGGTTCAACTATATGAAAATTTGGGAGAATCTAGAGCCAGATAAACAAAGAGTTGGAAAGGCTACTGGAGTGGATGAAAGGTTCATTATGAGGGCTCTAAAAGGACTGGTGAACTCTTCTGTGTCTAAACAGGTAATTCAAAATGTTGCAAACGGATAGAGGTAACTCAAGTCTGTTTTGGCAACAAAAAACCACACCAGCTGCGTTATCCATCACAATCATAAAATTAATTGTAAAAAGCTTAAGAATTTTGTTGTATTTATTCCGTCTCCTTTTTGCTTTACTGTGGATAAATGAAAAAAAGATCCATTTTTTCTGGGTTCTTCTGAAGAACCAGTTCTTCTGAGTGATGCTGCATTGTCAGTGGCACTAGTAGGTTTGCTTTCCTAAGAAACCGCATTACTGATTTTCTATTTCCCTACGCAGGAAATACTGCTTTCTTATTTCCTGTTTTATTGCTTTTCCATAAAACGCATGTCGAATTGATTAAGTTTCGTCTCATATCTGTCTCTTATAATCGGTTTACGAAATATACCAATAAATGTCAGTATACCCAGTCTCGTCAAAATGCTCCATTCTTTATAATGCGCCTGGAAGGGATGCACGATGCTTGATGTTCCAAAGGCAAGGGTGCCAAATTATATCAATAGCCCATTTCAGAACATAAAGTACCAAGAACATCAAATAAAAGTAGTCCCCCCCCCCTAGACCCATCTTAGGTGTATAAACTGCTGAAAACTGCGAGGGCATTCCTCTTAAAAAATTTTCTTAGTTATTTCATAATTATGAAGTTTTAAGGCAAGTGACACATTTTTACCAATGTCATTACATTGAATCTTAAAAATGATAACTAAAACTAACTGGAAACTAATTAATTAATTTTGACAATACTTTTGCCGATGAAAACTTGATCACTGACTATCTATTGATTCCCAAAGACAGCTACAGCATCAAAGGAAAGCTTCACATTCTTAAGTTGTTTGATGTCTTGTGTTTTTAGCTTGGGTTTCGCTGATTTTTCACCCATGTTTCTTGTTTTCAAATTTGGTGCCTGCTACCATTAAAAACTTGATAATTTCATAATTGATGTGTTTTTTTAATTAAAAATTGAATCTTCATTTTTTATAGCCTTTCAAAGACATTTATGGTTGCTTAAGTTTTCACGTAACAATTCAATGAATTTGTTCAACAAAACAGACGATTCAAAAAACAGATTCAATAAAGCTGTTCAAGAAAACTGACAATTCAATAAAACAGATTCAATAAAACTGTTCAACCAAACAGACAATTCAATAAAACTGTTTAACAAAACAAACAATTCAATAAAACAGATTCAATAAAACAGTTCAACAAAACAGACAATTCAATAAAACTGTTCAACAAAACAGACAATTCAATAAAACAGAAGATTCAATAAAACCGTTCAACAAAGCAGACAAATTTCTGATAGTCCTATAGCAGTTCATACTTGGGTGTCGTATTTCATTGATATTTTCGGCAAGGTGAACTGGGAATTTAAAAAGCTTTTTAGTAACCTTCTTGAGTCGGGTTTGCCTAATCGTATTTCTCAGAGTAATGTATTACCAGTTTCTACTGTTGATATTGGTCAAGCTATTAAGAACATGCAATCTAGCTCTGTTGATCAAGACGGAATTTCTTCTTATCATCTATAAGTAGTTTTCCCAACTTGGATAGATCACCTTCAGCTACTGTTTCAGATGTGTTTATCTATTTCTATGGTTCCCGACAGTTTTCTCTGTGGTACAGTCACCTCGGTTTTGAAGCGTGGAAAAACTTCGTCAGAGTGTAGTTCTTGTCGACCAATTACTGTTTCGTGCAATCTTAGCAAAATTGTTGAATATATTCTTCTCCCTTTCGTTTCAGGAAATGTTAATTTTGGTGAAAACCAATTTGGCTTTCAAAAGAGACTGGGATGTCAGCACTCCCATCATGTTCTAGCTTCCCTCCTGTTGCAATCTGTTAATAATAAATCTCCTCTTCATATCTGTGCTCTTGATCTTTCGAAAGCTTTCGATAGCATTGTCCAATCACATGCACTCTATTCACTTTTTTCCAATAATATTAACCTTTCTATTGTTGTTTTGTTACAGTACTGGTATTCTAACTCTTTTATTCGGGTAAAATGTAATGGAGTAGTTTCTGATTCAAAGATGTTTCTTCGGCGTGGGGTCCGTCAAGGTGGTGTGCTTTCTTCAACTATTTTTAAGTTATGTATTGCTTCTATCCTTTCATCTTTGCTTTCGACTTTCATTTCTGATGGAATTGATGTCTCGAATCTCGCTTATACGGCCGATGTTCTCCTTGTCAGTCGTTCTAGGGCTGGGCTCTCGCATTCTGTCAGCTGGATCTCAGAGCAGTTAAGACGGACTGGGTTTATGTTGAACGTTGAATAGTGCGAATATACTTCATTTAAGTCGAGTGCGAGCCTCCCTATTAACTGTATTTTTTTCCCTATTCCCTGTGTCTCTTCTTTTTGGTGACTTGGTCTTCAAATTACTAATAATCTCAAAACACTTCGGGCTCTGACAGTTTTTAATGCAAAAAAAAAAAAAAAAAAAAAAACAGATAGGATATTCAAAAATTGTTGCAAACAGAGGAAGGTGAAACAGAAGAGTGCATGGGAAGTTATATTCTTCGTTTTATGATCATTCAATTCTTTTTTTATCTGGTTTTCTTCCAATTCTGAAGCCTAAAGATCTGAAATCCCTCCAAACTTATTATTTTAAATTTTTTTTGTACCTTTTGTGCCTCCCTCTGTGGCTCCGGAACCGGCATCTGATATCGCAATTCGGCCCCCCTGATTTACGTTAAAAAGCGACTGTGCTTGCGGGAAAGCTGTCGTTATCTGCAGGTCTTACTGCGCACCATAATTTTCGTCGCTTTTTGTAAATAATTGTTTAGTGTGCTTTTTTTTTTTTTTTTTTTTTTTTTTTTTTATAAGTACTCCACTTCCTTTTTATAGTGGGTAATAAATAAATTATTATAATTCAATAAAACGGATTCAATAAAACTGTTCAACAAAACAGACAATTCAATAAAACAGATTCAATAAATATGTTTTCATTTTCACTGTCCTTGGCGCTTTATGCATTTTAGTAGAATGGGCGACATGATACGCCTTGTTGAAATCAGAATCACGCAAGGATTTTGATCCTGATTAATCAGAATATAACATAGTTTGATTTACTTAAAAACCCTCCTATAATGATGCACTTCAACCTTCAGTGTTTTCCGTACTTAATCTAAGAATTCTTCCGTGCCCCTGAATACTGTCATAAACTTCACTCACTGTCCCACTCATCAGCTATTTATTTCATAGTTTACACATATAAGATGTTATTTCTTAAATCATTCAATGTTTCACCCTCACATCAAACGAAGCACGCTTTGGTGCATACGCCCTCAAGACTGTGTACGAAAAATTTTGCCATATTTGGAGACTAAACTAATCATCAGATAGAAGTGGTTGTACTTAAACTATTGCTGCAACCAGAGTCTGTCTAAATTAGCCAACAGTGACATCTTCTTGATGAACCCTTCAATGTGCAACTTCCTCCCCGCCAGGCTTGCGACAAACTCAACACACTTTCGTGCACACAGCCGCAGATTATGTATACAATAGCGTTGCGTAAAACCATCTCTGCCACATTTGGAGACCAAAATTATAATCATACACAGATGGTCATGCTGAAACTAATATTGTAAACAGAGGCTGCCTAACTGTTTTAGACAGTTAAACAGTTGATTTAGATGATTTAGACAGCAAACTGTCCTTGTATTCAGCTCCTGTCTATATCTTTAAGTGGTGGTTCGGCAAAAAATCTTTAGGACAATTTTTTTGTCCTAAAGATTTTAAACTTTCACCCGGAACTTTCAGGACTAAGGCTACCTTAATGCATTATGAAAAAAAAAAATCATTTTCATTTTGCCTGAAAATGGGATCAAGAAGTGCCTTTTTTTGTTGGCTCAAAGATTATATCATTGAGTTTTTGGACTGATAGGACCCCAATGGAGAAGAAAATCAGAAACAAAGTTTCGCCCGTAAAAGTCCAGAACCTTTTTTTTTCCTGCAAATGGCTTGGACCTTTCATGAGTTGATAAATCCAGATAACCCTCCTGATTAAAGAAAATGGTTTCTGGGCCTGGGCCCCTGAAAGTCGAGGAATTTATTTGTAAAATAAACAATTATAGCAAAATAAAAACTTGAATGATTGTTTTAGTAAAACATGAATAAAGGTACTTGTTTATTGAAGGGTTTGAGGGGGCTGGGGGGGGGGGATCAGCCCCATAGAAGACTAAAAAATACGCAGATTTTCAATACGTAATAATAAAATCATCCACCCGATCATCCTAAATTTCATTTCAAACATACTATTATAAACTTATTGAACAAAACTGCAGCTGATCGAAAATTTGACTACATATTCAAATTTACCCATGGTTTAAAGTACAATCCAATTTTATATCTTAAAGAGAAATAGTTTTCAGTAAAGTGCAAACTCGAGACTTTTGTCTCGAGACACTCGAGACTTTTAAAGGGTTTGAGAGAGGTAGAATCTTTTTCGTTGTAACTCTAACTTTTAAACCTAAATGATATTATTTTGTTGTTGTTGATGTTGTGACAAATAAAACCCGCCGCTTGACATGCGAATAGTTTTCTGACATAGCGCAAAGCATGTCCTGGCTTTTAGAAGGTTTAAAAATGGGAGGTGATGGTAACTCTACTCTTACTTATGGTAATTTCTGTTTTTCTTTTATTTTAATTGAAGCATTTATTTTAATTTCTGTTTGTTTCAGGATTCATAATAATTTATCTGTGCTTGAAGTTTCAATTATTATATAACTTTATTTTTTCTGGTTTAAGGTTTTAATATGGCTCTTTGCTTTGGCTTCACAAACTTAAATGAAAGATTTAAATCAATACTAAAAAACCATCTCAATTTTATAGTTACTTTCAAAGTACTCGTGTCATTGATTAGATAAAAAAAAAAACTAATTACATTCATATGCTAAATTAAAATTTAGTGTTGAATATTTTAGCTGTTCCTAGACTAGCATGAAATAATGTGAATTATTTCATGATAGTCTCCCTCGTAGTCTCCATTTCATCTCCCTCGCCCAGCCCAATGTCAAATTATATACATTAAACTATCTCTGCCACATTTTGGAGACTAGCGTCACTATCAGAAGCAGATTACCATGCTAAAGCGATCCTTGTATTCAGCTTCTGTCTGCGTCATTAAGTGGTCACATCAATTCCGTGAATTCTCCAATATTTGACCCCCTCCCACGAGCCACACTCTGTATTCTTTTTTCTTGTTTATTTGAATTTTTGTTTTGTATCTGAAGCAATCTAAAGCTTACCAAGGCACTCTAAAAATTTTCAAGTATTAACGTTGCAAATACCCTCTTAGGTATATCTGCTTGATAATGTTGTTAACCTGAAAGTGGAGTTCCACATTTTTTATATGGGAAGCTTGGATTTTTTACGTACAATCTATTCGAGTAGTGTTTTTAGATAGCCACGGCAGCGGTAGTGCTCTAGGGCTGGCTTAGTTAAGAGCCTTGTTGCTTCGGTGTATAATGTTTTTCCCAGTCACTGTTTTGGAAGAGGTGGTTATAGAAACTCTGATATGACTCGTTCAGTTGGAAACTAAAAATCCCACTGCCCTTTTTAAGAGTCTAAAGTGAATGGAGGGCAATTGGAAAATTTTATTTCCCTGATCAGTTTGAGTTTTGGGCCAAGAGGAGCCTATTGCACCAAAACAAATTCTTTAGGGACCTAAGCACTCCGAGCACGGGACCCAAAACAGGGCAAAACGGCTTTTTTCGACCGGCTCAACGTTCATGTTCTTAAGTCTTTAGCTAAGGGAACACCAATGCAGAAGGAAAACAGAGAAAATTCTGGTTTCCGGGAAAACTTGGTCCCACAAAGGGCGAAAAGGGTCCAAACCCTTTTTCAGAACGGCTTGAAAGTTGCAACGTGAGTTTCTAGGGCAAGACGACCTTAACTTACAAAGAAACACGGTGGGGAAATTTTGATTTCGCTGAAAATGGGGTCTGAAGTATGTACAAAATTGTGCTTTCTTAATGGGAAACTTATAACTGAAAATAGCTAGACCAAGGGAAGCCTAGTACAAAAAAAAAAAAATAAAATTGGGGATACATGTACCCTAAAAAGGTTCAATTTTTTCCCCAATGATATCGAAGCTTTTATCCTTATACCTTTGGGCTCTGAGGACCACAATGCACAAGAAAAAGTTCAAACGGAAATTTGGTTTTCCCCTGGAAAAAGAGGCCCAAAAGAGGACCGAATTCGGTTTTTTTTTATTGTGGCACGGGCCCCTGAAATATTAAGCTAAAAAATAGTCCAAAAGAATTGTCTTATTAATTGGTTTGAAATTTTCAAGAGTTGTTGCGTGGGCTAAGTGACTATACCTTTTTTTGGGAAGGAGTAAGGTGTTTGGGGGCACGAAAATGAACCAAAAAGTGAACTGCCCCTGATCAACTTGAAATGGAACCAGTCGCGTCATTTGAGTGAGGACGGCATTCGTCTTCTTTTAGATTAAGAAAACCGCTTTTTTGTATTTTCATTGAAAAATACACTTTTCTGGTAATTCTATTGTAAAAAAAAACATACAAAAAAAAACAAGAAAAAAACAACAGAACGTACCTTTTCTACAATCAAAAAAATGAATTTCATCTCCTCCAAGATTTTCATGAATCGGTGCTATTGAATGGAGTCAGAAAACACAAAAAAAACTTTTATCTGATTGGCCCGAAACTTCTATCCTCCTTTGGTGATCCCAGTGCAGGATAGAAAACAGAAACAAAATGTTGTTCGGCAAAAAATGGGGCTCATCAAAGGGATTTTTTGTTCTAAAGATTTTAAACTTTCACCCGGAACTTTCTGGACTAAGGCTACTTTAATGCATTATGAAAAAAAAAATCATTTTCATTTTTCCTGAAAATGGGATCAAGAAGTACCTTTTTTCGTTGGCTCAAAGATTATATCATTGAGTTTTTGGACTGATAGGACCCCAATGGAGAAGAAAATCAGAAACAAAGCTTCGCCCGTAAAAGTCCAGAACCTTTTTTTTCCTGCAAATGGCTTGTAACTTTTATGAGTTGATAAATCCAAGTAACCCTCCTGATTAAAGAAAATGGTTTCTGGGCACGGTCCCCTGAAAGTCGAGGAATTTATTTATAAAATAAACAATTATAGCAAATAAAAACTTGAATGATTGTTTTAGTAAAACGTGAATAAAGGTACTTGTTTATTGAAGGGTTTGATGGGGGGGGGGGGGAGGGGTCAGCCCCATAGAAGACTAAAAATACGCAGATTTTCAATACGTAATAATAAAATCATCCTCCCCATCATCCCAAATTTTATTTCAAACATACTATTATAAACTTATTGAACAAAACTGCAGCTGATCGAAAATTTGACTACATATTCAAATTTACCCATGGTTTAAAGTACAATCCAATATTTTATCTCTTAAAGAGAAATAGTTTTCAGTAAAGTGCAAACTCGAGACTTTTGTTTCGAGACACTCGAGACTTGTAGAGGGTTTGAGAGAGGTAGAATCTTTTTCGTTATAACTCTAACTTCTAAACCTTAATGATATTATTTTGTTGTTGTTGATGTTGTGACAAATAAAACCTTCTGCTTGACATGAAAATTGTTTTCTGACAAAGCGCAAAGCATGTCCTGGCTTTTAGAAGGTTTAAGAATGGGAGGTGATGGTAACTCTACTCTTACTTATGGTAATTTCTGTTTTTCTTTTATTTTAATTGAAGCATTTATTTTAATTTCTGTTTGTTTCAGGATTCATAATAATTTATCTGTGCTTGAAGTTTCAATTATTATAGAACTTTATTATTTCTGGTTTAAGGTTTTAATATGGCTCTTTGCTTTGGCTTCTCAAACTTAAATGAAAGATTTAAATCAACACTAAAAAACCATCTCAATTCTATTGTTACTTTCAAAGTACTCGTGTCATTGTTTAGCTAAAAAAAACTAATTACATTCATATGCTAAATTAAAATTTAGTGTTGAATATTTGAGCTGTTCCTAAACTACCATGAAATAATGTGAATTCCCTTTTGAGTAACAGCGAACCAAAACCGTTTGGTTTTGACTTCACTTAGCTTATATTTCATCCGGCCTCTGTGGTTGTATTGGGGCTTCTTTCCTTTTCACTAGTCGTTCAATATGGCGAAGGTATTCGATTATGTCTGGTGCTAGACGCAGGAGTCGGGATAGGTTCTGGCCATTGAAGTTGCTGTACCATATCTTGGGAGGATAACCTTGAGGTCGTGTGCCATGTACCCGTTCTTCAAATGTGATTTTTGGGAGTTGAATTGATGCCATTCTTTAGACATGACCAGGCCAGCGAAGTTGCTGACTTCTAATTTGTTTCATGATAGTGCATGAGCAGTGGAGTTTTTATGGTGTTCTCAAGTTTTACCAGAAGCTTCCCATACCCAAGGTCGTTTGGCTATTTGAGAAGGCTGCCAGCCTATTTAGGTCCGCACACCAGCAGAAACACCTCCCAGCAAACTTCAGTTTTGACCCCCTGTGCATGGCTGGAAGTGCCCTCGTGGAAGGCCTTGGTTCAGATGTAGGAACGCCTTAATTCAGCACCTCTCCATGATCGGTACTGACCTCCAAGAAGCAATTACTCTTGAAGATGACCGTTTGGAGTGGTGGCAAAGAGTCGCACCCCTCTGCGCTGGGCCACCAGCATGAGAAACAAGTCAAGTAAAACAAGCCATTGCCCAGGTTGGTTTTTAAAATGTCTAGTCGTCTAAGAATATGACTTAAATCATTTCTGATTTACGCTGCATGTTTTTGTACGTTTGACAATGTGTTTTTTGTTTATTTGTGTCGGTTCTTACTCTTCTGCTTCTCTTTAAAGGTTCAACAGCTCAGAATACATTAATGATTCCTGTGGTGGCTCTGGCACCTCTTGCGCCCGGGAAAAAAGTTAATTAGCCCCCCCCCCCCCACCCCCTGTCTCCCATAAAAATTTCAGGCCGGATTATAAAAAAATTCATTTATTAAACAAATTATTTTCAATTTATTAATGAATCAATAATTTATTCTTTTTCAATTTATTATTTCAATAATGTAATTATTATTAACTAGATTAATTTAGTTATTATTATATTATCATTTTTTTTAATTTGTTTTATAAATTAATTACTATTAATTATTTTCATTTATTAACTGCGCCCTCTGCTTTATTTGAATAAAAATAAAATTTCAATAATTACAGAATGATTATAACCGTTTGATTAATTCTTTTAAATTTTATGACCCTACAATTTCTGCACCTGGGGCAAGTGCCCCCTCTGTCCTTCCCCTAAAACTGCCGCTGAATGATTCTAAGTATCTTCGGCTCTATGGTTTCATCGTCTGTTTCTCTCTATGTTCTAATTTGTTATTTTGTTTATCTCTTAAAGGCCCGACAACTTGGAATACATTATCGATTCTACGCGTCGTTAGCTCTATATGACCTTGTGAATGAAGTATCTCTTAATGTAGTTGCACTGAAATATTCATGTAATAAAGGAATGCTGCAGTCTTTACAGCAACAAGCCTCTACATATGCAGGTGAGTGTCTTTTTTGTTTTAGTTTTATTTATTCTCTTTTATACATATAAAAGAATACAAAAAATAATGATGATAATCCAGCTGTGTCTGGTGTATTCGAGGCTACCCATCGCTTTGTCATAAAGTTAAGTATAATCTTATATATGTATACGGTTAAATCTGTTGTAAAGGCTCCCGCTCCCTAATTGACATCAGAACGAACATCTTTACAACTAATTTTTGTCAAAATTTGTATTTTATATTAATAATTTCTTTTAAATAGAGGCCACATCGTTCTTTATTTACAATATTCAAAATGTGTTCATAAATTTGTTACTTTTTTAATGCTGTCTTGCCTAAGTTATAAAGAGTGAGGTCTTGTTAAGTTTTTCTGTTGCTCTTTTCAATGAGTAATAGTAGTGAATATTGGCTGAAAGTTCATTTTTGAGCCACTTTCTTGAATTATATACATAAGACCTCTGAGCTACACATGTCTCTGTATCTCAAATTTGTTCGAGGTATATACTGAGAATTTAGAAAAATTTCTTTAATATATTGTATCTTAATATTTAGTTTGTCCTCTTAGATCTTAAAAAAATGATATTCTTTTCTTTTCCGGTATTCTCAGTGGAAATGTCTTTTTTTTATATTTTCGTTAACATTTGAAAATAAATCGATCTATTTTAATTTTATTTTATTCCTTCTTGTAAACGTATTAAAGAATGCAAAAGAACAATGATGATAACCCAGCTACATCTGGAGTACTCAAAGCAACCCGTCGTCTATTATAAAATTAAATGGTAATCATGTATATGTATACGATTGAATCTACTGTAAAGGTTCCCTAACTTAAATTTATTGCGAAGACATCATAACAGACAATCTTCACTACTAATTTTGGTCAAAAATTGAACTTTAAATTAACATGTTTTATCATAAAGGCCACATCGTTTTTATTTTTAATTTTCGAAACACATTTCTAAATTTTTGGCTGCTATAGATTCGACTCAGTTCTTTAACTGATAAGAAAACTATCTAAGACAAAGCCAAAGGCTCAATTTATAGGAAATACGCAGAGTAGCCCCACCGTTTATATATAACAGGAACGAAGAATGGGATGATTATGAAGAGTATCCCCCTGCAAATATTTTTGAGGGAAGAGATATATCAACAATTTGAAAAGCGTAAAAATAATCTAAAATAGCTATGCATATTTGCTGCAGGGGCGGATCCATGGGGAACGGGGGGACCCCCCTCTCCTCTAAGATTGTTTTTGGCATCCTCATTCCTTGTTTTTTCTCTCTTTTTTTACTCTTTTTTTAGAATAAATTTGTTAATTTGGTCAATTATTGGCACCTTGTCACATTGCCCCCCCCCAAGATTTTGTTCCTTGGTGCCCTTGTCACATTGGACCTCCTTCAATATTTTGCTCTAGATCCGCCCCTGATTTGCTGTTCATTATGTTGCACATTGAATCTTTAATATTTTCAAAACAATCAGCATTCAAATGGTTTTGGTCCGTAAATGTTTTTGAAGAAAAACTGATGTTTCAAAAGATATCAAAGTTAACGGTGTTTGTATAATTTTCAGTGCTTATTCCTGCGACTAAAGAACAAGTTTTGCCTATTAATTCGTCCTTGAAGTCATCATTTTATCGTCATTGAAATCACGATGATTGAAATCATCATATTGTCATAAAACATCAGTTGTGGTACACTCCTTCTATAAAGGAGCTCTACTTCTGTTTGCGGTAGTTTGTGACCTGTTTGTGATCTTCAAATGCATGACTTAATTATTTTTTGAAATTTTTGCTCGTTTAGGGTTTCACCTATTAATTGGTACTGATTTATGGTAATTTTACGCTTGAATTACTATTTGTCTTTATTTCTGCTCGTCTTAGGTTTAATGTAGCTCTTTACTTTTCTTTGAGATTCTTCTTTTGTGGAAAAAGTTTTTTTTATTATAATTTCTGTTCACTGTAATTGACCCAGTTTGCTTATTGATTAATAGAAAGATTATTTGTAAAGCTTTTTTCGGTTTTCCCCTTAATTAAGATTTTGGCTTGCAATTTGTATTTCATATAATGTTTTGCAACAAATTTTAATAATAGTTTTACAATAGAACTTTGGATGGATGAGTACGTGGAATATTTTATTTTATTTAGCTACCTTAAGATAGACTTCGTTATTTACTAGGTTGTGGCGGATGCCATAACAATGATAATAATAAATAAATAATAATACAAAAAAATAAATAATAATAATAACTCTATTCCTAATAATTATAAATTTAAAAATATGTTTTGACAAAAAAAATTGTTAAGTGAAAAAGAATTTCCATTTGCAGTTGATTCAGATATAAAAACTCTTGTTTTGGATAATCGCAATGTTAAAAGTCAGTTGTGAAAACAAATTTATAGCAATTTCTAAAAATAGGCCGAAATCCCTGGAAAATGGTATCGGATTGAAATGAAAACTGCACCATTGAATTCGCCATTGCCGATAAACCCGTTTAGAAGAATTACGGTTCCTATCATGAGCAACAACCAAAATCTTTTTTTGTAGCATATATATATATATATATATATATATATATATATATATATATATATATATATATATATATATATATATTTATACCAGTATTGAACTCTAATTATAACCCCTAATGTCAATTGGGGGGAGGGGGGGGGGGGGTCATAACTCACAAAAAAGGAAAATATGGTCAAATTACCTTGTGATTTGAGGGGAGAAGACACTGGCTGAAAGCTCTCTCCGCCCTCGCGTTGATACAGCAAGTGCAAGCTAATTTTGCAATCATAATAGGAAATTAGGAGGTAAATGAAAATTCAAAACATTAATTTTTTAACTTAATGAACAAGAAGAAGCAACAAAATAACCTTAAAAATTAATTATAGATTAAATGAGAAACATTTGAAAAATTGTATCATAGATTTCGATGTTTTAAAGATGTCACCTACCAAAACAGTACGTCACGAAATGTCAGCATTAAAGGTTGAAAAATAATTTTAGCCCATACAAAATTGTTTTTGTTGCCTAATATTTTATAAAGCACTTTTAGTATTCATTTTATTACTTATATGCTTATAAACTTGTTCTTCTTTTAGGAATGGTCACATCTTTTTGTCGACGATTGGGATGGACAAGTTTGGAAATACTTCTTGATCAGTTCCAAGATCGACTAAATTTTGGTATACAGAGAGACCTCATCGACTTAATACAAATTCCATCTTTGAATGCCAATAGAGCAAGAATTCTCCATAAAGCTGGTTTAGAAACTGTAACAGCAGTTGCAGAATCTAATCTAGATGATCTAGAAGTTATTTTGTTGAATGCAGCTGCTTTTGAAAGGTAAGCCTGGAAGTTTACATGCATACTTTTAGCTTTACACCGTCAGGTAGCAGAGTTGCCAATGGAGGGGACATATACCTGAATTGGGTGTTTTTTTTGTGGGCGGCTATGATTTGTCGAATTGTATATTGTTGGTCACAGTATGTGCTTCCGGGATTGGCGTGTGAGGTCACAACCTCATTCAAGTGAAAATACCAATGAAGAGAAAAAGTTTGTGTTTCTCACCGAACTATTGCTTTTAATACATTACATACTACTACTACTACTTTTAAGTTTTTGAGAAAACCAACCAGTTTCCTTAATGCAGTTAGATTATTTTGACAACACAATGAACGCAATAGCGGTTTTTTCAGGCCTTGTCATATAGAACAGATGGCCGCACAAACTTGGGGCAGGACTCATTTGATTGCAAATTTTCAACCTTATTTAGAGGTGAAATCAATCAGATAAATCCTAATGCCCCTTCAACATTCCCTGTTATTCTGGATACCCCGTAACTCTAAATGGGGTTAAATTAATATTTCAAGCTTGCCAGTTTTTACAAATGGGTTGAAATGTTAACAAAAAACCTGCCTCTCTAAAGATATGATTCGTGCAGTCCCAGGAGCAGTTTCTTAATCAGGGAAATAGTCCTTATAAAATAGGGAGCTCATAGCAGCATTTTAACGGAAAGGCAGACTTATTGGACCTTTGGGTTGGCAAAAGGCAGACCTTTGGCTGAATCTAAGTCTTAAAAGGATTTTCGGTCTGTGGCATTGAAGAAATCGAAGTAAAATAAAACGTTTTGTTTACCAAAATTGGTATTTGAGGGCTTTAGAGCTTCCTGGTTATAAATTTGAGACGGAGCTAAGAGATAGACAATTTAGTGCAGGTTAGAAGAAATCAAAGGAGTGACAAAATTGACACTAGGAACATGAAAATAGGAAGTCACGCAAAAGTTGTGCTTCTTACTCAGGGGAATTCTCCGTGAGTACCCCCCTTTCCTGCCAAAGCTCGTCACATTGATAATAAACCAATGTTCCTTAGAATTGTCATTCCCTAAGTGGCGCATCGCTGCATATTTCCGTGTCATAGCGAAAGTCAAGACGCCTAGTTCTGTGAGTAACTGAGAGTCATATCCGTAACTACCAATTTAGCGAAGATAGCAGAGGGTCTTATTTACCGTGTCCTGGTTACAGCAGATTACATCTTCGATAGATTTTGTGACGTGAGTCATCTTCGATAGAAGACTAACATGGTTGTGAGGCAGTAATACGGCAAGCGACCTAATACGAAGGTGTTGCCTAATCGTCAATTGTTGAATTCCTCTAATTATACTGTCTATTTGCTTTTAGGAGACTATTAGAAAGTATTTAAGCTGATAGTTCATCTAATGATCCTGACAAATCTAAAAAAGATGGGAACCAGAAAACGCTTGCTACTACTATTATTGAAAGAGTTTTTATGAGAGAGACCGTAATCAGTCTATTCATTGTTTGCCGAAGACTGCTTTTCTGAGTGGTTCTGAGCTGTTCTGAGTGTTCTGACTAGTCTGCAGCTGTCCGTAAGAAACGAAACTACCTGCTCTTTCATTCCCTGATGGTATCAATTCAGTTCTATCAAAGTTTGGTGAGCATTTTAATCTCGTAGATGACTAGTTTGCATTGTTCAAGTCCATAGTTGAAAATACAAAGCAGCAATTTGAGCCAGTAATGTTGACGGACTTCATGAACAAGTAGAAATCAAATAGCCGGAAATTAAATAGCCGGAAATTAAATAGCCGGAAATTAAATAGCCGGAAATTAAATAGCCGGACCCCAGATGAAATGTGATGATCCCAGATGTTCCATTTCAAACTATTTCCTCTGCAACAGTAGTTTTAAATTTGATACTTATTAAAAAAAAAAAAAAAAAAAACAATAGACCATTAATCATTTAACAAGTAGCCGTCTAAGAAGAAACAGCAGTTTGAGCAGTAACTGCAACTGTAGTAGGCGCAACATTTACAAGTAATTGCTGGATGAAGCTGCATATTGGCAATATTGCGTGCAGATGCCTCTTCTCAGTCTAACGTTAATAAGTATGTACAGGATGAGCTTCTCAGAACGTCAACTCCTACTTAGGTATATAACCTATATTAAGCATATCCTCGAGTATCACTGTCCTGCTTGGGATCCCCTAACTCAGAATATTATTTATTTGGGATCAGAAATAGAAGATCTTTAGAACATGCTACTAAAATAATACTGCAAATCTGCCAAGACAATTTGCTGCATTCGAATTCTTGAACTTACCTACTTTTAATGGACATATCTATTCAATAACTTGCCACACCAATCAGCAGACTCGCCTAGCATCAGAATAAACTGCAACACGTCAAGTGCCGTACGCATAGATTTGCCAACTCTCTCGTGTCCTATTTTGTTAGTGCATTTAGCAAGTATCCCATTTTTGCGTTTCCTTTGTGATTGTAAAAGTAGCATAATTTTACGTTCATTTTTGTGTGCCAAGAGGGCTATTTGAATGAAAGAATCCCTATAAACATTAATCATACAAATTATTAATATCAAAATATAAATGTCATAAATCAAAACAAACGAGCTGTGTATTTTACTGATGGCGCTTGATTCCCTCCAATGTCGGTGTCCAGGCCTGTTGATTATGAATCTGAAACTAAGCTTGTAATTTAGAAATCCAACTTCAAAAGACATAAAGCACATATTTCACAAGTAATGCTTAGTTTTCATAAATTCGGGTAATTAACGATTAAATCTGGGTCTGGTGTCACATCTTATCTAGTGATCAAACGTGGTTTTACAATGGACATTTGAGCCTGCGCTCGTCCAACCCCAACTTTACAAATTCTACCTCTTTTGACCTACGATCGCTGAGGAATTCCTTAGGGCGATGCGGTACCTTTATTTGATCAACCAGTCTCGTCTATTATGCGCTTTTTTAGTTTATATGCCAAATTATTTAGAATCGATTGGGCTATCTTGCCATAACGTGTAGAGCTTTAAAATCTTAGAAAAAGCATTTAATTTCTCGTGTTTTGTGCCGAGATATTTATTTTTGATAAAACTTACATCATCAGGAAGGATGCATTTTGTTTTCCCAATGAAATTGAGCAGAATTTTCTTTTTAAATTTCAGGAAAGGGCAGTCCCAAAATTACCTGCTTAGAAAATACTAAAAATCAGCTCAAAAGAATTATTGTTTGAGCAATTTGGCCGCTTTGAAAGTTTTTTGTGATGGCCCCTGCTTAGATTGGCAAGCTCGGCGACGGAAGGACGTAGAATTTCACCTTCTTTTCGGTCAATTTCAGTTGTAAAATTACAGTCAAGCCATAAATTCTCGACAGCTCTCGATGATGGCTATCCCTCTGCGATAATTCGTTAATGGGCTCTTTGTCTTTGTAGCGGTCAGCCACCAAGACAATTCAAGCTCTGTCCAAAATAAAAACACCATGTATGTGTTTCTTAAATAAGATTTTTCCTCATTTTCATCTTTTCTGGTCTCTGTGTTATTATTTCGTTGACATTTTGCACTTAAGCAATATTACTGAATGTATTACTGAAGCCTTTACCTCGAATGTATTACTGAAGCCTTTGTCTAAGCTTGAGAAATTTGTCTCTTTGATTTACCACCAAAAGGTGTAAAGTCAAGTTCTTCAACTGGAAGATAGTCTTTTGAAGATACTTCTCGTGGAAATAGCAGTTGATGAAGCAGTTTGTCTAGGTTTTTATAGGCCATGTTGAATTCGAATCTTTCCAACTTAATAACTCAATTGATTTACTTATTTGATTTACATGCTTACCATTACTTGAAGATTCTACTAATTGTATAGTTGTATACTAATTGTATGTTTCAAGGCTTTGTTTAGTTTTTTTTTCCTTTGCGCAAAACATCATCTATGTTTTCTCCTATGGACCGGTGATTCGTATCACGTGAAAAAAAAAAATACAGTATTGTTGATTGGATTATTTCAGTTGAAAAACATGTATCTGCTTACAGTGCCCGCTCGTCTAAACCTTCTTTTTTTAATCTTGCAGCGAGAAATCAGACGGATCTGAATTTGATCCCGAAAGGAAGGAGCGAGCAAAGCTTCGTCGAATTTGGATTACTGGAAGAGAAGGCCTAACTGAGAGAGAAGCTGCTAGTCTTATGATAGAAGAAGCGAAAGAAATTGTTCAGGTATGATATGGTTGAATGATTTAAGTTACTTTCAAGCTAAGTTGTAACAGAAGGTGAGATATCTCGTCAAGGAGAACGACCAAGCGGCGTTACTATATTAGTTCTGGCTGGTATGTCTGATTGAAAGAAAATTTTCTGGACCTATCTTAGAGAATTAAAAAAAAAGACTTATTTCAATATATATATATATATATATATATATATATATATATATATATATATATATATATATATATATATATATATATATATATATATATATATATATATATATATATATATATATATATATATATATATATATATATATATATATATATATATATATATATATATATATATATATATATATATATATATATATATATATATATATATATATATATATATATATATATATATATATATACATACATACTATATATATATATATATATATATACTATATATATATATATATATATATGCATACTCCTGCCATTTACCCATGCCCCAGCCATTTAAACATGTGCCTCTCAATTACTTGGACTCTCTGTCTTGGCTTTTCTCTGTCTACAATTACCCAGCGTCTTGATGCAACCTATGCAACCTATTGAAAAATACTTGATAACTTCAATTCAATATATATATATATATATATATATATATATATATATATATATATATATATATATATATATATATATATATATATATATATATATATATATATATATATATATATATATATATATATATATATATATATATATATATATATATATATATATATATATATATATATATATATATATATATATATATATATATATATATATATATATATATATATATATATATATATATATATATATATATATATATATATATATATATATATCAAGGAGGAACACTTGTGCCTGTTTAAAGAGGCGACCCACCACAATGTTAAGCGATTTCCGGTCCTAGCGGTCGCTGAGAGACAGCGGTGATCGCATTTTGTAGCCCAAGTTCCAACTATGAAACGTGCAAAATTTCATCCCCCCTCCGACTTTATCTTCATGCGTAATAGTGGGCCAGAATTTTCGACCCTCCGACCACAGCCCCCCTTTAATGTTGTCCGATTGGGCTGAAATTTAGAGGTTAAGCTTTCCTAGGGCCCGGGAGATTATCCTCTAAATTTCAGCTCAATCCGATTACTCCTTCCCTGTTTTCCAAAAAACAAATATAGGCACACACACAATGTTCATTTCTCTTTTTTTTTTATCAGCCACGCGTACAGGCCACAGTTGGCAACGGATCCGGGTGAATGAGGACTCATTCGAAGTGGAATTCGACCTGTAGGGCCTTTTGATATTTTCAGACCGAAAAAATTATCCCCCGAATTTACATTTACGAAAAACCTCGTTTTCCTATAAGAGCCCATGTTAATTTTTCCCACCACAGCCCCCCTTTAACGTTGTCCGATCGGGCTGATCGGACAATTTAGAGGATATGCTTTCCTGGGGCCTGGGAGCTTATCCTCAAAATTTCAGCTCAACCCGATCCTTCCTTCCCTATTTTCCAAAAACCAAATATCAAGTTTTGTGGGGATTTGCTTGCGTCAAAAACAGATACGGGAAACTAAAATAGTATTTCTGTAAGTGTATCTGTGGTACAATGGTCGCTGTTCATGACTGTTAGGCGGAAGATCCGGGTTCGATTCCCTGTCAGAGAAAATTTTTTATATACTGAATTTAAAGTTTAAAAAAGGAACTCAGTTTCTTTTTTAAATTATTTGAAAAAAACTACGTTTTCTAAAGAGTTAAAGGGGCTGAGTCATAAGTTCGAGCCTTAAAACTTACAGGGACTAGGAGGTGGAGTTGGGGGGCTGCCGCCCCCCAAACCACCGCTTCCGTATATGAAAGGGGCTGTGCCCTCCTCAACGCCTCGCTCTTTACGCTAAAGTTTGACTTTCTCACAACTCTTTTTTTTAAACAACAAAACTTTAGCGTAAAGAGCGAGGCGTTGAGTTTATATTGAATTTAAAGTTTAAAAAAGAAACTCAGTTTCTTTTTTAAATCCAATCTATTAAATCCTTCGGCTGCACAGGCGTCTCCAGAAGAATATCACAGTCGGCCTTCAGGTTACAGGTAAGTCTCCACTGCTTTGATAACATGGGGCCTGGGAGCTGAAAACCTTATTTGTTGAAATTCCTAAAAGCAAAGTATTTCAAAATTATATTAGATCAAAATAGTCCTCTCAACCTGACAAGAACGACTGCAAGCATCCAAAAATTCCAACTCCTTCCCAGAAGTTTTTTTTGTCGAAAAACAAAAATCTTACTTTGTATTTGCTTAACAGTTAGTCAAGCAATAATAAGTAATAGACTGTACAAAAACGTGCAGAAATTATTTGAAAAAAACTACGTTTTCTAAAGAGTTAAAGAGGCTGAGTTACAAGGTCGAACCTTAAAACGTACAGGGATTAGGAGGCACAGTTGGGGGGCTGCCGCCCCCAACCCCCCGATTTTGCAGCCTCTTTTGGTAAGGTTTTTTAAGTCCTGTACCCTGCAATCAATTGGTCGTACCAATACGAATGAAACTGTTTCAATGGCATTTTTTTAATATCTTCTGAGGATTTGGCAATGACTACTCAGTCTGTTACAGTTATAACTACAAACTTGTTTCTGTAGCCAGGTAGTGTTATGTACTCAGTGTGATCATGTATGATGGTAAAATAAATGAACCTGAACTGCTAGTTTATTCTGAGCCCTTCTTCTGCTCCCTGTTTTTCTGTTCAAAATTGTTAAAGTACAGTATAGTTTGTTATTGTTCTGGGAAAAATCTTCCGAGGAAACGGAAAATAATAATTCTCAGTAGGATTCTTAGTCAAATAAATGCAATAGGGTGTTCTTATGGTTAAAAATTCAAGCATACTTTGTTTTTGTTGTAAAACAGCGCTTTGCAAGGGCAAAACCGGGGAGCGGTAGCCCTCATCGATAAAAAATGCAATAGTTGTTTTTATGGTAAAAAACTACAGCAGACTTCGTTTGTGTTGCAAACCAGTTCATCGCAAGAGCAAAAGCGGGGGGTGAGGGAGTTGCAGCCCCCCAAAATAAAAAACCTTAACAAAAGAGGCTGCTAAAGCGAGGGTTTGGGGGGGGGCCCCCCCCCCAACTGTGCCTCCTAATCCCTGTACGTTTTAAGGTTCGACCTTGTAACTCAGCCTCTTTAACTCTTTAGAAAACGTAGTTTTTTTCAAATAATATATATATATATATATATATATATATATATATATATATATATATATATATATATATATATATATATATATATATATGTATGTATATGTATATATATATATATATATATATATATATATATATATATATATATATATATATATATATATATATATATATATATATATATATATATAAAAGAATACCAACATCTTGTTAAATCTTTGCATAAATGCGAATTTGTTGGTTATTTCAACCACATTTTTTCGGTCAGAGAAAAATAATTTTCATTTCCGCAATATTTTGTCGAGCAACATGAAATGGGTGTAGTAGCTAAGTTGTGACAGAAGGTGACAATTTTTCTCAAGCAATAACAATTAAGCGATGTCCCTATGCCAATTCTTGATGATATCTCTGATTAAAAGGAAATTCCTGGAGGGTTTCTTAAATTTTCTCCTACAAAAAGGATTCCTATTCTTATCTGTTTAAAGAAGAGAAAATTCTCATTTGTTTATAAACATAATTTTTGGGTTATTTCAACGACAGTTGTGCCAGCTGGAGTAGACAGAATATCCACCCACGTGGAGAGACAAAACGACCAAGGGATGTCGTTATGCTAATTCGGGCTTGTATCTCTGGTTGGAAGCAAATTCGGTGCAGTCTTTATAAAATATAACGAAATACAAATCCAAGAAAATCAGGCAGCAGTTACTCAAATATGACGTCACCTTGTATGAATTAAAAAAGTATGTAGGTATAGCAATTTCCCTTTAGGTAAGCCCTTAAACATCTCTCTGTGTTGTTCAAATGCCCCGCTAGCAGTAGAGTAAAAAAATGAGAACACATTAGTGCTACCTATTCAGAAAAATGATTTTCCTTGTTGTTCAGGCCAGGGGACTGTTACGTTTCCTATATAGGTTTTCGGTCATGGTAATTCCAATAGTGTACTTTTGTTTTGACCCGAAGCCATTTTTGTTTAGGGCTTCCAGGCTATTTTTCGAAGCTGCTATAAATCTGTTTTCGAAATAAAGTTTTATTCTTAAGACTAATCGAGATATTATTAACCGTTGCTGATTCAGCTACAAATGAAAATTTCCTTTTCTCTTGCCAGTTTTCATTAAAATGTGTTTTTTTAATTTCGGTTACTATGGGCCGTGGTTCGTTTTTTACTAGGTTGCAGCTGCCGCTGCAGCCATGAAAGTCTCGGATAAACTGAATCCTTACAATATCTATTTAAAAAGAAAGAATTCTTGTCAGTGCATTAACAGAAATATTTGTTTATTTCAACCATAATTGAATCTTCAATTCGAATTTATATGAGACAGCGCCAGTTTGCCCTCGTGGAAACAATTTATCCTATCAAGAGATATGAAGTATGGCTGTTGATTCTGAATTCTGACAGAAAGTGACAAATTTGGTCAAGCAAAATCACCCAAATGAGGTTGCAATGTCTTATCTGACATCCCTGACTTAAAACGAATTTTTCCGAAATCCTTCTAAAAAGAATCCTCGAAAACGGATTCCTGGTAATATCGGTTTGAAAAGAAATAATTTTGTCAGTGCATTAGTAGATATTTTTTGTTTATTTTAACCTCACGTTTGTCAGCCTAAGCAAATTTTCAACTCTGACTCAAAAGAGACAGCGAAAGTTTGCCTATGTGGAAACAATTTTTCTACCGTTAAATTTTTTGGGGGTAATTACACAAGATATTAGTAGGCCTAATTATTAGGAGATGTTATATACAAATATTGCGGCAAGATATTATATCACGAGCAATTATGGAAGATAACTCGCATTTAAAACACAAAAGCAAAAGCGAACGTGTATCCGCAATAGAAGTGCATGTATCTTTCAAAATTTCAGACGTTCACCTCTGTCACCTATTTAGTGCGAAAGTACGTGTGGTGCAGTGCTTCCATTTCTACTATATTTAAGAGTAGACTACTTTATTTTGAATGTTTCTCCTCTAATATTTTTAGACCTACTTTAATACTTTATTTCTACTTTAAATTTGGATTTTCCACTTTTTTCCTTGCCGAGCCTATGGATTTTTGTTACGGAAAAAGGAATTTTGGATACAACGGCGGAATTTTGGCAAAAGTCATTGACACGTGTTCTTGTTTTTGTCGGACTTGGATAGACCCGCGAAATTTGAAACAAAATAACCAACGTGGAAGGATCGACATGATGGAAAAATACAAATAGAAGCACCTATGCACATTTACGATTTTACTTGCTTAAAAAAGAAGTGCTAGAAGTCGCGAAGAGTCTTTGTCACAATTTCTCGGTAAAAGACTTTTGTAAAAAAATTGAGTCTGTTCAGTCTGTGAACCTTAAAAGAGAAGAGTTCTTCCTACCCACCTCGTAAGGTTTACCTGGGACTAGGATCGACCGCTTGTTTCTTTTCCTCACAAAGAAAAGATAAAAAGTTCACAGAGAAAAGCAGGAGCATCAAGTAGATTGCCCAAATATTATATATTGAAGCCGTGTCCCTACTTGTCAACTGGTTTCCATTTGAATGTGAAATTTAAAACATCGTAGAGATTGTTGACGAAGTAGTCTCATCGGATGGTGACATTCCATCGTTGCAGCTTTTTTGCCAAAATTTCGGGCACCCCTCGTGGAATGTGAGGCTGGTTGAAAATAAGTGGTGGGTATTAATGTTACCTAGTTTAAACGACAGTTTGCCCACTAGCGGAAACCCAATCGATTTGCGGAACTGGGTGGTGTCCATCAAGAGGCCAAGTGTAGGGTTTAGATTCACTAACGTTTTTCATGTCATTCGGTTTATTTCGAATTTCCCTGCTCAAATGTCGCCGTAGAAAGACTTTTCAGCGTTCTGAAAACAGTAAAAAATGAATAGAGGAATGGTCTAAAAAACCTAACTTTGGCTGCGACGATTTCTGTCAAGTATGGGATGAAGCGTAAAGGCCCCCTTACGTTCATCGAAAGTTTAAAGAAAAAAATGAAGTCCGTGAAATCCGATGCGACTGCGTCCAAATGCGTCACTTTTTTAGGCATTGGTAACGACAACGATGACTCGGGGTATTAATCTTAGTATTTGTTTTTTTCTCTTAAAACTTATTATTTGGTAATTCTCATTAAATTTTTTTCAATACAGTTTAAAGTGCGTCTACATTCGGCATTTTCTGGAAAACTGGGAGGCAGGTAGGAGTCTACACTAGTTAAAATCGAATAATTGAAAAGATCAAAATGCAGGCGCTGTCCTTAAATCAAGCTGTGATTCATTTTTGCTACTCCATTGCTTCAAATTAACAACCCAATATAAAAAAAGTCAAAACAAAAATAATACGTGAAAAAGCGACTGGTTGGATATCATTCATGCCAATCCTTCGCACCAATTCAAATAAAACGAGGGTGTTGCAAAAGTAGTAATAGAGAAGGAAAAAATAATGGCAAAGAGAAACAAATAGATAAAATATATTCATGTGGTCCAGAGTCTGAGACCTGGACCCGGAATCTATAAATCGAAACCGAACTTAACTAGTCTATAAATATAAAGCATTGTTTTAAACGTCAAAAGAAGATGTTTTGGTATAAGTAAAAGGTCTTGAGTTGTAAAATAGGTCGTCTTGAACAAATGCTATTATAAGTCAGCCTAATAAGGCTTTACTTGTAACTTGGAAAGAAGTCAGAAAATGGGGAAACTTTTAGAAATTTTGGTATTGAAAATAGGGATTTCTAGGGATTTTCCACCAGCCTTTTAGGGATTGAAATAATTTGAAGTGGAACCACTGGTAATATAGCGTAAAGAATCAATTTTGTTAACATTCCTATTCAAATAGTAATAAAATAATACTCTTTTATTCGCACTTAAATACTTTATTCCCACATTAGTGGGATGGAAGCACTGGTGTGGTGTATGTTTTTGCAATCCTTTTTATAAATAGGGATTGGCGTTCGCATTTTTGCCAAGAAAGAGTTGGAGAGGAGGAGAGAGATAGTAAATTTAAAGAGTGTGTCTTCAAACATTTTTGGAAGGATGTGAAAACATTCAGGCTAAGATTTAAACACAAATGGTTCTTTTTTCAACTGTCATATTTTTCCAAATGGTTCTTTTTTTAACTGTCATTTTTTCCAAATAGTGCATAATTTTGTGCTTTTTTAATATTTTGGTATTCTAGAGGAGGTCTAAGGTGGGGTTCATTGAGTAGCCTTTGTGAGAGAGACATTCTTGAAATGAAGCAGATCAAAGTAACCTGCTCAATTGTCTATGAGTTGTCATACTTATATGGTTGTTGAAAAATTACCTTGCTGATAAATTTTGTCTGACTTAGAATTGGCATTGCTTACCCGATTATAACTTAAATCTAGCCTTGTTTTGTTTGTTTATTGTTTCCGGATTTTTTTTATATAAGCAAACTTCTATTCTGTCCCATGGGGTACTTTAGAAAACAAAGTTCAATCACGATGGCTCTTGTCTCCTTAGTAAAAGCCTCAAAATCCTGCAGATCCGGATTCAACAGGAAATTCTAGAAAAGTGGAAACACTATATGCCTTATTCACCTCAAAGATGTCTTTTTGTCTCATGTTCATAGAACCATATGCCACACATAGGACAAGCTGTCACCACATAAGGAATAAGCAAGTCATGGGCGGATCAAAGAATGAACATCGTATTTCTGTGTAATGAATTTAATGAATAAATTTGTACAGTTCAAAACTGAGAAAAGACTTGAATGCGTGGGACGCTTTACGAGGCTACTCGACCTCTACTTGTGTAGTTTGGGTTTTAATTGTGGCAACAAAGTATTGATTGATTAGTAGTAATAGCAATTTATTATTTAAAAAAACAAAAAAAAACACACAAAGTCAATCGGTAGCACATCAAAAGCGTCGCTTGCGAGAGTGCGCTACTAACAAAAAATAAAAAAAAAAAAGTATAAAAAAATTTTAAAAAAAAAACAAACAACAAAAAAACAAGTATAATCGATAATAAGCAGAAGGGTGAAACCGTCAACCGAAAAATAAACTTGCATAAATAATTCATACACAGTAATGTAGCATAAGATCATGATTCTGAAACAAAAAAAAAGCAATAAACAATTACTATCAAACTTAATTCCGTGAATCTAAATCTGTTTCGAAGGTATACTTACTAAGCAACCCCACACGTAGCTCAGATTTAAGTTGATTAATGGGTAATTCCTTGGTACTTCGGACAAGCTTATTCTACAACTTAGCCCCTCTATAAATAACTGAAAAAGTAGTCCTACTAGAAACCAGGCGAGGAACCTCAATATCTCCACTTGTCCGAGTTTCGTGACAATGAACATTAGACCTTTCTCGAATTATTCCTGTAAAACTGTCAGGATGGCACCCATAACAATACTTATACCTAAAAATTAGTGTGTAAAAATCATGCAATCCAGCTGCAGGCACTATATTAATTATACTGCACATTGACCTGGTTGAATCCCGATTCCCTGTTCCCCAAAATAATCTAATAGCATTAGATATAATGCTATATATATATATATATAATATTTTATAATATTTTAATAGCATTAAAATATAATAACCGCCAAACATATATTTAATTAACGGATAATCCCTAAATTCCGCGATAATATTTTACTTATAGCTTTTACATGGGACTTTAATGATATATTTTCATCAATAATAATCCCAAAATACTTAACGGAACTTGACCGCTTAACAATTCCCTTCAGTGAAGCTATTTCAGTAATCCAAGAGCAATAATTTGGAGACCGCGAAAAGATAACAAAATTTAACTTACTTATGTTTAGGTCGAGCAGGTTTACCTTCAACCATAGGCATGTCTTAGTCATTGCTGCATTAATTGTAGAGGTAAGTAGGGTACAGGATCGATTAAATCCCTAATTCTACAAGTAGTTGCAACAGCATTTGGCAGATCATTAATAAAAATAAAAAAAAGAGTAGGACCTAATACAAACCCGTGGGGGACACCACATTTAACTACACTTTTACTTGAAAAAAATCCATTAAGGTGAATGCTCCCTATTACTGCTCCCTATTATGGAGGTAATCATGAACCAAAGCCAAAGTAGCCCCTCTTAGTCCATAGAATTCACATTTGCGCAATATCCGTGCTATTGTCTACCTTCCGTGCTAACTTACAGAATGTGCGCATGATCTATAGTTGGTTCTAGCACGATCTATTTTGTATAATTTTTTATCAAAGTGTTTATTTTTTATTCTCTTTCTCTCTCTCTCTCTCTCTCACTCACTCTCTCTCTCTCTCTCTCTCTCTCTCTCTCTCTCTCTCTTTCTCTCTCCCTCTCTCTCCCTCTCTCTCCCTCTCTCTCTCTCTCTCTCTCTCTCTCCCTCTCTCTCTCATTCTCTCTCTCTCTCTCTCTCTCTCTTTCTCTCTGTTTTCTTTCTCCATCTTCCTCCTCTATCTTTTTTCACATATTCACAATATATTACGTGTACATCTCTATGAAAGTTAGAAGAATGGAATTACACCTTTTGCCTTAATCTATTTTTTCTCTTCCTATTATTCTTCACACTGTTTGTAATGTGATCATCATAGTGTCTCCGTCATTTTACTTGTTTTATAGAAATTGTATAATCTTTTCTAGATATCTTGTCATTGAAGTTGTACCCTAAATAAAGGTTCTTTTCTGCCAATTCTCTTACAAGTTCTCTTTATATTCTCTTTATATTTCTTTAGATCATTCTCAAGATCTCTTTACAATTCGCTTTACAAATTCTCTTAGCTGCACAATCTAGTTTATCTCTTTTATTATTGTTATTTGTAAACCATGGAATTTTTGGTAATTTTTCAAACTAGGTTTTGTATTTACTTTCCGTTTCTTTTATAGAAACAAGAGCAAACTTCAAAGAACGTTCATGCTGCTGCAGAGGACAGGAATGATGGAACTCTGTCCCAACTCTTACGGCCTCCTTCGATAAATAGTTGCTCTAACATGAGCACACCCAAAAGCAAGAACTCTGAAAAATCCCCAACTTTGCCATCAGGAGCTGTGAAATCACTAATTTCCGAAAATAATAAAAATAAGAATATTTCTAAAAATCCAATGGATTCTTTACAAGTCCTTCAAATATCAGATGCCTCATCAGGGAAAACGCTGGAGTCATCTGTGTCCACCGCAGTGAATCTCAAGGCAGATACCGAGAAAGTGATTGATGTCTCAACGAACAGTTCACCGTCATTAATATCTGGAGTGACAATCACAAAAAAAGACCTCAGAACTCCAGTAAACTCTGGTCGGAGGATGCTCCATTGCAATGTTTCTGAAGTCAGTGGCATACGAAATGGCGGTAAAAGTAAAAACTATTCAACTTCCAACTTGTCATCACCTGATATGTTTACTGGCGATGAGACGTCTGCTAAAGATTCTTCTTCAGAGTTTACAAGAATTACTCGATCTTCTGCTCGTAAAAAAGTGGAGCCAGGGACGTTTGTGGCTAAAAGAGATCGAGTGCCGAGTATGTCCTCCCCTAGTATTTGTATACCTTTGAAAGTTGCAAAATTTTCTAGTTCTGGAAAGAAAAAATCTCGTGTCATGCAGTTAAAGCACGGAAATAGTGAATCATTTACTCTTCTCAAGAAAAAACCAGCCATATCATATCTAATACCAAGCCCAAAATCTGAAAGAGAGTCAAATCCAGAAGTACTTTGTGGAATAACCCCGATTAAACCGAATACGGCCCAATACAACCCAATTGAATCGGAATCACACAGTTCTAGGAAATTACGTAATACTGTCAAGTCATCTTTTATACCCAGTGACAAATGCTTAAAGACTAGTAGCACTGAAATAATCTGCGGAATAACTCCTATGAAGCCTAATACGAACAAATGTGACTCACTTGACCCACAAATGCGCAGCCACGCTTTAAAATCTATTGACGTGGCAGAATCAAATATAAGTAATGGTGTATTTCAATCAAGGAAGCGTTTAAGCCCGCCTTGTGATTCGACACCGATTTTGCGGAAAAGATCACCTAGGATCCAGAGTAATATGCGAGGAATCATAGACCTTGGAAAGGAGTACAATCGTAGACAAATCACTTCTAAAAAACTGACAAAAATAGAAAGTCAAGATTTATTTGGTGTAGACAGTGCAATACCCGTTCCTTCCTTTAAAATATCTACAACTGATTCAGGTCTTATATCATCATCATGCCATCAAATTTCTATCTGTGATTTAGAATCAGAAGTTCTAGAAATGTCACCAGAACAGACTAAACTGCAAACTAAATGTCCTGTTGCCAGAGTTACAAAATTACGAAGAAGTTATAGTGAAGATATTATTGACAAATCTCCATTCGTTTCTAATATATTAAAAAAGTCAATTAGTACAAAACTTACGGATTTTTTTCTAGAGAAAAAGATATCCAATTTTTCTAGAAATACCACTATTGTTAATGACAGCAATACCGTGAGATTCAGCAGTATACAAGAAAATCTTGTAAAGTATAGTGAGTTTACTTTGTCTGTTGCGTGCAAAAAAAGTGGTTGTGAATCTATGGCTCTAGTGGGACCAGCCAGAATAAAAAAGTCTTCGTTAGTGGATACAGGCTTTACTGTTACTGGAAGTAATCTATTAATTTGTGGCTTAGCTTTTGGCTGGTCAATGGAAGATGTGACCTATGTTGACCTAAAGGGTGGTAAAGGTGAATATATAAATATTTTTTTGTATACTTTCTAACTATGTTGTGTTAATTTCTGGCTTTTCAACTATACCTATTTTGTACTTAAATTTAGATTGGTCAACGCAAGAATAACCTATGTTGATCTAAGGGTTAGTAATGGTAAACACACAAAATTTATTTTCTTGGCTTTCTAGCTGTACTAATTTTTTGCTTATGTTTTGGCTGGTTAATAGGAGACATGACCTATATCAACCATAGGGGTGGTAAAGGAGAATGAGTAAAATGTTTTTTATTTTATGTTTTACAACTCTGTTATGTTAATTTGTGGGTTTCTAACTATATTAATTTGTGGCTCAGCTTTTGGCTGGCCAATGCAAGATGTGACCTATGTTGACGTAAGAGGTATTAAATGTAAAGATATAAAAGATTTTTTCCTTTGGTTTTTAACTGTATTAATTTGTGGCACAGCTATTGTTTCTTTTATACTTTTAACTCTGTTATGTTAGTTTGTGGCTCTATCACTATGTTAATTTGTGGGGCTTAGCTGTTGGCTGGTCAATGGAAGATGATCTATGTCGACCTGTGGGTTGGTAGAGTGGATAAATAAAATATTTTTTTCTTTTATGTTTTCTAACTCGGTTTTGTTATATTGGGGTTTTCTAACTAAACGAAACACACTTAAGAATTACGCTTAGGTTAGATCTCAGAAAACGCGGTTTCATAGCCACAAAGACAAGTGATGGGTGATAGAATGCATTGGACTGGACTTGCACATTAGGGGGGGGGGGCGTAGGTTAGGTTATGCTAGGTTAGGGGTGCTGACCAAAATTCAAATCCAAATTTCCAAAATTCCAAAATGTTCAAAATTAAAATCAGCTTTTGACTGGTCGATGGAAGACGTGATCTGTGTTGACCCAAAGGGTAGTACAAGTAAAATGATTAAACATTTTTTTCTTGGCTTTCTAACCGTATTAATTTGTGGCTTGAATTTTGGCTGGTCAATGGGGTATCATGACCTTTGTCAACCTAAGGGGTAGTAAAGTTGAATATATAATTTGTTTTTTTCTAATATGCTTTCGAACTCTGTTATGTTAATGTGTGGCTTTCCGACTATATTAATATGTGGCTTTGCTTTTGGCTGGTCAATATAATACGTGATCTATGTTGACATAAGCGGTAGTCAAGGTAAACATCAGGAATGCTTTTATTAACTTTTTAAATTTATCAGTTTGTGGCTTAGCTTCCTGCTGGTCAATGGAAGATATGACCTATGTCGACCTAAGGGGCAGTAAAGGTAAGTGTATAAAATGTTTTCCATGTGCTTACTAGATACGTTACGAATTTCTTATGTGGAAATTTCAAGATAATGGAGATACGTAAACTGTGTATAACTATGTTTGTATTTCAAAGTAATTTCTATTTTGAATATACATGTTTATTTTAATCCTAATCTTTTTTTTTTCTTTTTTGACTTTATTTTTTTTCTAATCACTTTTTTTTATGCTGTAATGTGCTTAAAGTCGTGAATGACGTGAAATTGGGATGGTGCGAGTCGTGTTGAAAACACGAAAATTGCAAACAAACGTTTCGTCGTTTATTGTTTTCTGAAATAGATTATTATGCTTCACAAAAGCTTCTACTGGGCTCTCTCTGGGTTTTTCCATTAGGTAGTGGGTTTTATCTAGGCTCTACTAGGTACATTTGCAGAGGCTTTTTGTTTTATAAAAGGTCCATAGACTGGTCCTGATTATGGGGGACTGGGCTTAGTATCTCTAGCTTAAACATAACCGATCTTAATCGAACGCCTTAGCAAGCTTGAAAAGTATGAAGCTTGTAGAATAAAAGCTTACTTTTGTATAAAGAATTGGTAATTGCCACACCTTGTGCAAGAGTGTATTCTTTTGATTTCCCAAGAAAAATTTTCAGAGCTATGGTCAGTGTAGCGCAGGTACTAATTTCCTGATTCTCTGCCTTCGACCGGGAGAGCTATGCGTGGTTGGGGAATATCATCCAAAGCATCCCGTGTTTTTTCTCCTGATCTCTCCAGGCACCCATTTGGAGCCGGGTTGCCTCTGGCTGAGCTTACAGAATTACACCACTGGCCCTCGTCCCAAACTAAATAATCTGCGACACCAGGACTCGAACACCTGCTCCAAAGGATTGAAGATTCAGTGTGCCAACCACTCGGCTAATTGTGTACTCAATTGTCCTAAAATGAAAAACTACGGTCGCTATAATATTTAAAAATTATTTTCTTTATGTAACTCTGTATATACCAAAACGGAGCCATATTATTAAGCTACACTCTTGTTTTTACAGGATTCTGTCGCTTTAATTTGTTTTAAAGGTATTTCTGCGAAAAGCTAAATAATAAATAAAACTGTGATTGCTGTAGAATGAGTCACGAAGCAGCTTTTTTTAGGCTATCTTCGACGTGTGTAAAACAATTTTTTTTTACCTGCTGACCAGCTACATATAGGCTACAGACATTGGTTTTAAAGAAGTAGATTTGTGGAAAACCAAATTGAAACTATCGATAAAATTTTAAAAATTTTGAAGAGATCATAAGCCAGAGTGAAGGAGTACAGGATGCTGGTAATAATCGAAGTACATCCGGCGTTTGATTGACTCAGTACAGGATACAATGGAGAAGTTTGTTCATGTTTCAATCCTGGTTTTGTGTACGAAAATCTTCCTTAACTATTTAACTAAAATGGTGTTTAAGCTTGTCTGTGAATTTTCAGGCTTTCATACGCTTTTCTAGCAATATTTCAACAAGACTTTGCTAGGTCATCCTTATGCTTGTTTATATTTTTGAATCGCCCGCCATGCAGAAAAATGAAAACGTACCAAAACAAAGCATTCGTAAATAAAATTAAAAGTAAAACAAACAACTAAACAGTCTGAATTAATTTACCATGGCCTGAATTTGGAAAATTTTATTCATGGCTACCTTCCGTTGAGACTTAATTGGGGCAGGATTTGTTGTTTTAGATTTGTATTAAGGAGGCCATAGACGGTTAATCATTTCGGTCAAAAGCTTCCGTCAATCGATTGACTCAAGCATGAGTGACCGTCTAGGAACCTGGTTGACGGTTGAGTCAAGTGTTGACGGGGATTGATAAAAAGTTTATATGACTCAATCATTTTGATCAAAAGCAGTGTGTTAGATTAGCTTTGGTCGAGATTGCAGGGTCGATTGAAGGTTGATTGAAGCATACGTCGCTCGGTTGACGGAAACTTTTGATCAAAATGATTGACCGTCTAGGAACTCCTTTAATAAACTTCAGTGCCATTTTAGTAATGTTGAATAATAAGACTGGCTCAAGACAGTATATGTGTATTATATTTTCTTCCCTATTTATTTTTAGATAGAATCATAAGTAGACCCGCTTTCGTGCTTGATTTTTTACGCGACTCACTCTTATTGAACTTTTTTTTCCAGATGACTTTGAGAACTTACAGAGCCTCTTTAAGAAGATGACAGAGCAGAGTTCAAAGATTATTCTGTTTGACGCGAAAAATATTAGCAAACTACTTTCTCAAGCGTTCAGTTTTGAATTATCTACACTTGAAGTATACGACACAAAAATCGCTTCTTGGATAGTAGACACCTCTATGAGTGAAGTGAGCCTTTTGGAGCTGGTGAGTCGTTTATATTTGCACAGTTACAAGGTTATTTTTCAGTTTTAAAGATAAAGTATCAGAAAGGATTTTAAAGAAATTAAAGTAAATGAGACGCGGTAAAGATTAGAGCTTTGAATATATTGGGTTGAGGAGTAGTGTGCACATTTGGGTTCACCCGAGGAGGCTCCTTACTGCTGTGAGTTGTTAGTAGCTGTTGTAAAGATTCACAGGACCAAAATAATGATAGGGGATAGAGCTATTGGAACATCATTTTTCATTTGCGGTCTTCCTCCTAGGGAACCCGTATTCATGTGCTGAAACCCGTACTTACAGTTGTAGAGAGCTCTCTTACCAATATCTGCGGTAATATATGTGAAAGATATACGTTACACAAACACAAACATAAATGTTCACGCGTTTCCATGCCTTTATTCGTAATATAACTCTGTTTCAAACAAACTGTGGTATTATTTTGAGTGAAAAACAAGTAATTAAAGCATGTTCTGTAAGAAGTATAATTTGAATCTCTGCAGGAAATAACCTTATTTTTATGAAAAGTAATTTACAGAAAAAAGTTCGTCCAATTCTAGCAAAACCTTTTAAAAAGAGATGGATTGGAACATAAATTGTTCCTACAGTTTTGAACTTTCCAGGGGCAGATACAGAATTAATGTGTTAGGGGCACCGATAAAATTTAACTTCCCGCTAGGTGTTTTTTGCTCCTCCGACCGTGTAGTTAGTCCAATTTCTGACCTTCTGGGGGAGAGGGGGCACGTGCCTCCTGGATCCGCTCTCGAACCCTTTGAGAGAGTATTTCAACGAGTTTTGTAAAATAAGCCTTTATTGTTTTTCTGCTACGGATTATCTAGAGAATCATCAAAGCTAATATTTGTATTTCAAGATTTTGACCCTTCAAAATTGCTTTTGAAAGGGGGGAGTTGTTCACAAACATGGTCTTAGTACAAAGAGTACAAGTACAAGGGGGAATGTACATATAGTTTGCAGTTGTGAGATGTAGCACTTTGTACGTAGCGGAAGAGATGGTTCCCCTGACACAAACTGTTCGATCTTATATTCCTGCAGAATACAGTTTTGAAGTAATCATAGTGCTTATACAGTTGATTGAAAATTAGAAGACTATGACTTTTTAAAAAGTATTTATAAGCTTTAAATATTGTCTCTTAGTTACTCAAGACGTACTGCTGTGCAGTCGCGTTCGTAATTCCTGTAGGATTTTGGGAGTTCCATATAAAAAAAAAAAGTTGTTATTGTTTGGGGTTTGACGCGTTCGGCCAATAGGTTATATGCGTTGGGATCACTCGATTATTCTGTACCTTCTGTAATCACTAGCTTGCCTGGGTGTCACTTCAGTCAATATTCACTGAACCTGATCATGTATCACTTATCTTGATATTGGTAGGGGGTTATTCACCTGCAGCAATTGCCTGCGGTGGAAACCGGGAATCAAAATAATGCGGCTATGCTTTACAGCAATTAGAATACATATACAACACGGCTATAGTAAATAATACAATTTTCTATTATAAAAATTTAGTTTATATATGGTTCATAGGTATCGACACAATCACATGGTGTCGACTATGGTCGTATTGAAGCTGTGGTAGTAGAAAATGCAGTGCTCCCGACAGCCATGCGTTTTCAGCTATGTTCGTACAGCCCATTCTGATAGTTTTCTTAACGACTAGAATTAAGGGGCCCTCATTCTCCAACCAGTTCTGATTGTGTTTTCACACCAAAAACCGCAACTAGTGTGCTTCCCGCCTAGTTTGTCTGCGATCCCACTCCATCTTCTGGGAGGTGTCGTGATGATAAGAATCTAGGGATCTTTCTCCCCATTCCCTCCCTCACTACAAAGGTCAAACAGGCATGGACTTTCATAGTCACACCTCTGCCACTGTCTCTTACTCTCTACTCATTTTGGTAGGGACCCTACGGCCAACCTGTAAGATATCTTAACTGCAAAGGAATTAGATTGCAGTCTTTTCTATATGTGAAACCCAGTAACGGTGTAATTTTCATTAATGTTGAATTTTATTTTGTGTATTTGGCTGAACGATAAAAAAAATTATTTATTTTTTAGGCGCGTACATATTGTAAATCTTGTACTGCCATAAGAAACAGCATTGACAAATTGAAAGGAGTTACCTTGCAAGGAATCGCTTCCGACCCGTCAGTAGCAGGTTTAAATCCCCAAGAAAAGGCAATTATTGAATGTCAGGTTACACTCCAATCCTGGAAATCACTCTCAACAAAGATTAGAGAAGCCAGAACTATGAAAACCTTGAAAGGTGTTAACCTTTTTTCTTTCTTTTTGTGTTTTTGTGGACGGCATGAAAAGCACATGATATTGACATGATTATGGTGTGATAATGATGACATGAAAAGTCGCCATTCATGTCGCAAGTCACCATTGTAGCTTGGACATGGTTTATATCGGGTGGTCAAAAATGAGCTTGATTCCATGCAACTGCAGCTAAAAATTTCAACCAGGTATTTGATTTTACCGTAAAATAACAACAAAATCGTGACCAATGACATCCGGGTGGTACTGCTCTGGATCCAAACTTAGGGTTGTAGCTTGCCATTTTTGCAACTCAAATGTATGTTGGGATAGCAGCTTTCTAATTTTGGTACCCTTTGAAAACCATTAAATAAAATAGACGACATGTTAGCGTTTCCCGGTATATAGATTAGCCATTGATTGAAAACCTATGAAAACCTTTGTACCCTTTTAAAACCATTAAATAAAATATACTACACGTTAGCGTCTCCCGGTAAATAAGGTAGATTAGCCATCGCTGGCTCTTGAGTGAGAAAGGGTGTGGAGGTAATACACTTGCGGATAATTTATCCAATCTTCGTCTATATTGAATTCTGTTTTCTTGCCTAACCGTTTCAATAGCGAATGCTCCAACTGGTATCCTGAATGCATGGATGTACTGTCACGCCATCTATATTAATTTAGTAATTTTTCTGAGCATCAAAATTAGCTATCGACCTCTTCAATTTTAGATACTCCTGAGTTTCTTGGGTATCAAATTACCAAGCTGCTGCCTCGACTTTAGATTTGAAGAGGCCCGACCCGGGAACCAGTGAATCGATCTAAGCTCTACCGTGAACTCCATATTTTCCATCTATATAATTTTTTTTTTGGTCTTACCTTTTGGAAATCAGGAAGGCTCAATCCAATTTAACTAAGATAGAGATAGAAAAAAAAAACTGAAAAAAAAAAATGTTTTCTTCTCATAGAAAAAAACAGCGGTTTCTATAACTGTTCTGGTGGTAGGTAACAAGCCAATAATATAGTACTGGTGAAAAGACAACATGCTAGTAACTGTCATATTATATTAGTATTGAAAACACAAAAAAATTAAATACGACAAACGGGTCTATGGCCAGTAAATGAAAACGAAGAAAAAACAAAATCGAATATTTCGCCCGTATCTGACAAAGCGTCTTCAGCGCAGAGAAAAAAAATAAACTAAAACATAAACATAAAACTAAAATTGACTCACCTAAAAATATAATATACAATTGCTTATTATTTACAGTTTGAAGCTACTTTCGTGAAACCACCTCACAAAAGTAACTGGATTAAACATTTAAAAATAAAAAATGAACAAGGAATAAGTTATTGCGACATAATTTTATGCAAAGCTTTTGATGCTGCTATTCACTTAGGTCTATTATTTGAACTAACCCCTGGGAAATTTTGCAAAACTTTATTTTTATTTTTAAATATGGGTTCATTTTTTAAAATAGTATCATAAATAGGATCAATATTTATATTCCCAGTATCTCTATTAATTGATAGACCTGCAAAAACAAGTTAAAATATTATTTTTCAGTAAAGTTTGTTTGATTTTCTCCCCAAGAATCGGCACGTAAGGTAATGAAATATATCTATTGGAAATTGTAGGGTTCAAAAGTTGAGAACCTTCGTTTTTATTACCTTTTTTATGCTTAATCTGCCTTTTCCGTATTATTTTATTTACAAAATTTACAGGATACCCGTTGCGAAATGAAATATCTCTCAAATACAATAGTTTGCTATCATTATACTAAGGGGAACAAATTTTAAAAACTCTATCAACCAATGATATGACTGTTCCTTTTTTTTACTGAAATTGGGTGAGAGGAACGAAAATTTAAATACCTGTCATTATGATTTGGTTTCCTATAAATGGAAAAAAATAAACCATTATCACCTTTTATTAATAAAATATCTAAAAAGGGTAGCCTATCTTGTTTTTCTAGCTGTAGAGTAAATTTAATATTTTTGTCAAGCCTGTTTAAATGGTTAAGAAACAAATTTGAAGAATCCAATCAATGTTCCCAAAAGCATAAGACATCATCCATAAACTTACCCCAAAGACAAGGAGACAGAGGAAAACACTGAATAGCAAACATTTTATCGAATCAAAAAATATATTAGCGAGGATTGGACTTAAAGGAGCACCCATTGCTAAACCGAAGACCTGTTGATAAAATTCTCCTCTAAAACCGAAATATTTTTGTTGTTGTTGAAATCTCAACTTTTGGACCTTACAATTTCCAATAGATACATTTAATTACCTTACATACCAATTATTGGGGAGAAAATCAAACGAACTTTACTTAACATAATATTTCAACTTGTTTTAAAACAATCAGACCATTGAGTAACTTTATAAATTCTGGAAAAGATATAACATGTAATATTTTGTCAAGTGGAGTTTATAGCATCCCTTGCTCTTGCGGGAAATTTTACATCGGTCAAACACACCAGCAATTTGTGGAACGATTTATTGAGCACCGGAATTCAATAGATCATGCGCTAAAATTTACAAAATCTCCAGAAAGTTTCGCTTTCAGCCTTAGCAGATCATATATTTTTTGTAATGCGGACCATTTTTTGCAGTTCGAGGAAGCAATACCTATTTCCAATGATAAAGGTTTCACGCAATGGGCTATGGAGGTATTAGATATAAAAAAAAACATATATTTGCAGGTTTATCAATTAATAGAGATACTGGTAACATAGATATAAATCTTATTTATGATAATATTTTAAAAAATGAGCCCATATTTAAAAATGAAAATAAAGTGTTGCAAAATATCCCAGGGGATAGTTCAAATAATGAACCTAAGTGAATAGCAGCATCAAAAGCTTTGCATAAAATTATGTCGCAATAACTTATTCCTATTTCATTTGCTATTTTAAAATGTTTAATCCAGTTAATTTTCTGAGGTGGTTTCACAAAGGTAGCTTCAAATTGTAAATGTTAAGTAATTGTATATTATATTCTTGGGCCAGTCTATTTTAGTTTTATGTGTAATTTTTAGCTTTAGTTATTTTTTTTCTGTACTGAAAACGCCTTATTGAATACGGGAGAAATATTTTTTTTTGTTTTTTCTTCGTTTTCATTTACTGGCCATAGACCCGTTTGTCATATTTATATTTTTTGTGTTTTCTGTCATGGCTGGCCAGTTCGGCTTTAGATCTTTTATATTTGTATTTAGTTCAGAACAGGACATAAACTACACAGTTACTTATTAATTTTTAGCTTATTACTTGTTTATAAAGATGTAGATTTTAAATGAAATAGGTTTCAAAACTTATAAACTTCAGAGGAACTTAACCTGAGGATGCAGGTCAAATGCTGAAGACAGGTACCAGGGGCACCAATTCACCATAATTTGAAGGGGGGGGGAAGGTCTAGTCAAAATGTGGGGGGGGGGGTGTAATTTTGCTGTTGTTTCAACTTTTCAAAATCTTCCAAGTCTGAGAAATAGCAGAGATACAAACTTGAAAGTTTACCTCTTTTTGGACTCTAATTTAGGATGTGTAGCAATTTCTTGAGGGTTTCTTTATGCATTGAAGCAATAAATTAAAGAGAAAAGTATTTTTTTTGTTTTCTGCAAATATTAAATAATCAAAACACGAAGACTTGAGGCAGTTGTGTCACATCTCAAACTCTTTCAGCACTTTCATTAATGTACAATAGAGATTCGTGAATATTGCCACTATGCACCTACAGTTATAGCATTTGTAACTTGCTATCTTTCTATATAGTTTTTAGTAAAATTTGAGCTATCATGTCTGATCTATCATATCATGTATGTTCTATAACTATTGGTTGGGTGTCCTTACAAAGTGGAAATAGTTAAATTTGTATAGGATGGATCCTGAACTGTCTTGAAATTGGGATGATTTATGGTTAGAGCACTGGCTGTAGATATGAACCTGACTGTTAATAACAAGATTGTTTCATTTGGATGGAGATTTACAATGTCGAATGGAAAAAATATTTGCTATTCAAAAAACTTCTTTTTCATGTTTCTTTTGCGTCTTAATCCATTACTCCATAATTGATGTCTAGTATCTAATGAGGACATTGTCTATTGTTAGTTGTTGATATTTGTGACTGGCTCACTATTAAGTTAGGTTTATTGGGTTTTAAAGTTTTTAATTCTATTAATTCTGATGGCATTTTTTTTTGTGTTGTTAGGTGTTTCAATTCTTCCAATTTGGTTTTTTATTTCTTTTTCGTTTTGCTTTCTGCGTTGTTTGTTTTGTCATTTTATTTATCCGGTTTGTTTTGTCTGTATTTACGTTAAAAAAAATGCGAACATGTTTCTTTGAAAGTTTCTCATATAGCGCTGAAGAAATGAAGCAGTTGCCCTCCCAAAGTATTAGTATTATTTCGTCCAGTATTTTCGTTGGCCTTACACAACCCCATTCTCGATTTCCATTTTTTGGTTTTTTATTCTTCGTCATGCAGGCCAATGTAGCTTACAAAATTAACATAACTGACCATATTAATAGAAACATTATCACTAATAAAAGGGATATATAACATGGTTTTTAATACCCTGTACCAGTTTAGAAAACATTCTTCCACCGGATAGTATCAACGTAAGATCTACCTAAACAGAATAAAGAAAATAATTGGAGAAATGTTTTTTTGAAGTTGATGTATCTAATGCGAATTTATTTTGTGCAATCGGATAGATAGAACGGATTATTTGATAAAGACTCTAAAATTAATTTTCCCCATTGACATCAGGAATGCTGGTATGTTTATACGAATAGATCAGCGACATAGAAAAAAACCTACTGTGGAATACGTAAAGATATTTTGTGTCTTTGGCCACCTTTCATCTTTTTTCTAATGGTGTTTTTAAATGTATTATTTCAGTGGTTTTTGTGTTTGGTATTTTCTGAACTTTGGCTCTTGTGATTTTTATGTTCACATACATACACACATTCTTATGCTAATCTATAATGTATAAGAATCGGAACTTGTCATCTCAAATGTTCCTGTTAGTATAAAATCATTTTAGAGTAGATTGGTATAGTTTTCAATAGTGCCAAAGAGACAAATAGGTATTTTAACGGTATGTCTGCTTTATTTCTTTTTATCTTATGTTTATCGTATTCTTACTATTATGTGTTTGTTTAATTTTCATTTCTTCTTCTTCGTTTTCTTTTTCTTTCTAAATGTATAATCTAAATGCATCACAAATTCTAATTACAACACAAATCTATATGAGAAGGAGTCTTCTTTGTATAAGAAGGTGTATAAGAGCTGGAACTTGCTTCCCTCGATTTTTGTTGTTGCTGTTAACATTGAATCGCTTAAGAATAGATGGAGTAGAGAAAGAATATTAAAAATAGATATTAGAGTAAGAATAGTAAGAATACATAATAAGAATAGATAGATAGAGTCGTCGTTTTATGCCAAAGAGCTGAATTCGGTGTTATAGTTCTATCGCGTGTCTGCTTTCTCTCTTTCTTTTTACGATTATTTACCAGGTTTGTTCTTACTATCTTGTGTTTCTTGTATGTTTTTTTTTTTACTAGCCCTTGGCTTGCTGTAGTTTTCTTTTTGTGAAAAGACAAAGCCATTTAGAAAGATAAATGTCGTTTTATATTCACTAATTTCCTATTTGCAGTGAGATTTTACTGATACTGAGATCTAGTTGGCGCTAATTTAGGGAATCAGAACTTTTTATCGAATTTTTAAGACAATCATAAAATCCTTTGGAGAATCTGATAGGCTTAAACTAGAGATAGCTAAACTTTGGTATAATTTAAATCTTGTTGTGAATTGGCTTTAACTTAAAACACGTATTATAGGCCTGTTTTAAAATTGTTGATCCAACAAAGATCGATTCAATCCAACTAAATAAATACAAATTTAAAGAAAAATGAATCATAATTGTAATTATGTAGATAAAAATATACAAAAAAATTAATAAATAATAAATTAGATTAAGTAGAATTGATCCAATAAAAATTGTTGACAGTAAAGATAATTCTTGTGGACACAATTTCAGATGTTGAAGTCCCTTCTCATATTGTCTTGGGAAAAATGGAGCTATGTGGCTTTGGTTTCAATCTTGACAAGGCCTTATCAATAGAGCAAGAAGTTAGATCAAAATTAGTTTCAACTGAAGAAAAAATACAAAAACTATCGACTAGCAATCTCAATGTAAGATCCTTCTTGAATTCTCCCAAGGTGAGTTTTTTTTTATAATCTAGTTTTACGTCTATTTTTTTTTTGTTTTTATGTACGAATGTGGCAGATTCACTCGTGGGAAGGGACCTCTGGGCCTGCCGCCTACCCCAGAATCTTTTAAAATTTACGTCTCTTTATAACTCTTCTTCAACTTTCCTACATTTCTTCTGTTGTTTTTGTTGTTGTTGTTGTTGACGAATCTGGTGCTCTTTGTCTATAAAACACAGTTTTGCAAATGTGCACTAACAGAAATTCCATACTAATTCCATATAAATTCCATACTAATAGAAATTTGCTATAGAAATTCCAAAAGTATTTTGCAACATTTTCTGTATGAATTATATCTCTACTCCGCCCACTTAAATTGAATCCATTGGATCAATTGATAGACTCTGGTATCAGGCATACTACCTTGTTTGAAGAATACTTGCATTTTTCTTTAAGATTTTCTTCACATAAATACTTGTTGTTTGTATTTATGATATGCTCTACTTTCCTCAAAATTCTTATATGTCTTTTTTTTCTCGAGAAGGCAATTGGAAGACTTAGAGACATATTTCCAATGTCTTGGAGGTCTTTTGGATTTTTTTTTTGGGTCTTAAAAAGGCATTTTATACATGGATACGTGCTTATTTTTGTTTTTGTCTTCATATCACTTTTTTTGCCAAATTATAAACGTCTGATTTTTAAAGGTGTGCGTGTAACCCCCCCCCCCCCACTTAATCCTTTTTTACTCAGCCTCCATCCAAATGAACCCGATGTAAATCAACCCTCATTTAAATCAGCCCCAATTTAAATTCATCCCCATTCAACTCAACCCAAATGTACGTAATTTTTAGCGATAATTACGCGGAAATATAGCGATAATTTTGAAAATACAAGCAACTGGCAATAAGATAATAAAACGAATTAAAAAAAAAACTCGTTTTGTGCTGTTGAGAAACTGTTTATTTTTATTGGCATCGAATACCTAGATTGCCGCAAGTCTTGATTTTTTTGTTTTGTTTTATAATTTAGAAAGCTACGTAAACGTCTGACCGATTTGAAAAAAAAATGAATGATGTATCGATTAAAAAAAAATGTTTCGAAATTATGTTTAAATAAAGTTCGTTCAAGCCTTTCACTAGGCTTGGTATATATCTTCCTTTTATTAAAGACAGGATGGATCACGGGGCAAATCAATGGGATTTTAAGTCGCGTTTTGGTTGTCAAAATGCCCACCGGACTCTTGCTACTGTGTTGCAAGAGCCCAACTGACTTAAAACTGGAGTTCATTTTGAGCTATGGATTTATCTAAGGCTTCTGGTTGGCTGCAACTGTTTCAAACAGAAAAAACGATTAAAAAAAATTGAAAAAAAACAAGGTTCGTTAATTTACTAAACGTCATTTTGGCGAGTGTTTATCTAAATGTCACGCTAAAATAGTTGATCAAAATAGGGAATCAGATCCGTTCAAATCCCAATTTAGTGTAGAAGTTGATAAAGAATAAGAAAATCTATGACCATTCCGATGCTAAGCTCCCAAATGAGGCTGAGCGAATCTCCTGTTATAAACCCGGGTTTTCACCATCGTACCAATAACTCCAAATACAGTATGAATCAGATACATTACGAATTTTCGGGTATATTTGGGTTTTACTTGCACCTTCCTGACTCGGATATCTGTTCAAGTTCTAGCTTATCGAAAATTTTCTTCTTGTTATGGCAAATTTTAACCTGTTGTTTAGATGGTACAAGTAGTTCAGGAAGTGTGAAAAAAAGGGCCTAACCAGGAACAAATTGCAAGAGAAATGATTCTTTGACTACCTGGCTTAGAAAAATGTGCTCCAAATATGCAAAGTTTGCTCATCTAACTGTTTCACAAATATGTTTTTTTTTTAGGTTGAGTTTGATTTTGAGGGATGAATTTTGCGTTTCCGTATATAGGCGTACAACAACAAAACTGATGTCTAGAATAGGGTAATAGATCACAGTGATTATGAAAATCACTTTTATTTGAACGTAAATTTAAAACTTATGTTTTTTTAGGTTGAGGTTGATTTTGAGGAGTGAATTTTGCGTTTCCGTATATAGGCGTACAACAACAAAACTGATGTCTAGAATAGGGTAATAGATCACAGTAATTATGAAAATCACTTTTATTTGAACGTAAATTTAAAACTTATGTTTTTTTAGGTTGAGGTTGATTTTGAGGAGGTAAAATTCATGCTTCCATGTACAGGTGTACAATAACCAAATTGATGTCCAAAACCAGGTATTAGATCACGGGATTTTAAAAGTCACCTATATTTGAACGTAAAAGAAAAAAAAAATAGATTTTTTGAGATTGAGGTTGATTTTGAGAAGGCGAAATTTGTTTTTTCATATAAAGGCGTATAACAACAAAATTGATGTCTAGAATAGTGTAGGGGAGCTCTCGGTTGACCTGGACGTTTTTTTTCTTTCTCAAAAATCTCGTTAACTAACAAACATATCTGGGCGTTTCAAGCCCCACAATGTGTGTCCAGAAATTCCGCACTTACAAGAATTTTTTGTGATTTTTATCTTCGCAGGTTTTTTCTGAAACGGTTTAAAAAAAAATCGTCCGAAACAACCCCAGAGTTGTTTCATGGGATTGTTTTGGATATGCCACGGGTTGCTTCGGACACATGGTAATGTAATTATAAAACTTTTAATTACGATTATACATTTTGATACAAAACTTCTTTAGCGAAAGTTAAACTTTGAGAAATCAAAGTTGAAGCCAGAGCTTTCACAGCTCTCTTTGTACCACCTGTTGCAACTGGACAAGTAAGCTTCAAGATAATATCATCTTTTGAAACAGAAACCTGGTCAAAAGGATGAGGAAAAATGAACTCTGTCCCATTTTTTTTAGAAACATCACTTCCATGTCATTATCACCAATTTCTGCTACTCGTGCAACATAAAAGAACGTTTCCTTCCCTGATGACGAATATTACGAGCACAAAGTCATCAGCAGCTAGGATATCTACATTGAACAGATTGTCTGGTTTCGTTTCTTCAAGATATATGTACCATCATCCATGAATAGACATTCTTGTAACTCGTCCTCAATATCTTCACCCCGGTCAGCCACGTTCAGATTTCTCACTTTCTTTGGAAGGCTGGCGATAACTTTCTTTTGAGATCTTTTTCTATTTTCTACTATTCGCTCTAATTTTTCCTTTTCCGGTGTTTCTGTAAGTAAACAAAGTTCTTCCTCTTTGTTTTACTCTACTACTCTTGGTAATTGTGGGTGGCACGCGGGGAAATGGTCTTAGTTGCTCGGTAGTTACGGAAAAGACTACAGAAGGCTCATGAGTTTCGTCAGCACCTTGGTTCAGCTCCTGTAGATTTGGCTCAGAAAATTGAAATTGACTGTCCAGCGATTGACTATCTGTAAAAGAAGTAGAAGAAAAGTCAGCATGGCAGAAAGTGTCGCGGTCGAATGGCCAAAGTCCGGGCTTTCTAAAGCCAGCCACAATATTACTCACGCTAAACTTCTTGAGGTATGGAGCACGGCTATGTTCTGTTACCTCACATATTGAGATACGTTGGCCTGGATGAAGGCTCGACCACACATTAAGGTTACAAGGGATGCGATCAGTGAGGTTGGGAGATATTTAGGATTATCCCATTTTCTTTGCAGTAGTTGACTACTTGGATGTCCAGGTGATTGTCATTATTGTCCAGTAACAATGGAGTCTGTTTTCTTCTGAGGATCTGGTGTGCTTCACAAAATGTTTCATTGTCTCCAAAAAGATTTCAGAATCAATCCAACCACTTGGATGAGCTAGTCCCAAAGTACCCAAGGGGCCCATCTTTCAGCATCCATGGTTTGAAATTAACCCTTTAAAGACAAAATTGGAAGTATTTGGTTACCAGTCACACTAACAAAACAGACCATGGTTACATTCTGAACACCTTCTGCATATACCGTCTAGGCCACTTGCATGTGGCCCTTCTTGGCAAGCACTCTAGGAGTAGGTGATACAGTTGGGACACTTGTTTCGTCGGTGTTCCAAATACGGTCCGGAGTGATTTGGTATTAAGTATAGACTAAGGCAAGGTTATCGAATAATCTCCCTTCAATCACTTCGTTGAAACCATTTGTTATAGCTTGACTTGTTGCCTTGGAAGATCTGATAGAAATCCCACTGTTCCGCTTGAGGAATACAATCATCCAGTCTATCGAAGCTTGTGCCTTGATTTCCCAGGATGAAAAAAAATCGGGAAAGAGCATAAGAAAGGCATCGAGTAATATGTTGCAGTTATTCGTATGTCAGAAATATGGACTGCTCCATATTTACACCAATAGCAAAGCCGTAGCCTATATCCTTGGGCTAAACACAGATGCAATGTATCGTATGCAATAAACAGCCTTTGTATCTCTCTTTGTGCTTGTATCTCGCCTCCTGGGTTTAATTTGACAAACTGGGGTTGTTTCGGATATTTTCAAAAAGTTGTCCGAACCAACCCGACTATGGGTCAACACCACACTGACCATTTCTAAAAATTACATTCTAGAAAGAAAATAGTTAAGGTGAGTCCAATTTGTGACTAGTTGTAGCTAGAAACATTAGAAGTCTAAGTACCTACCAAAACTCAACTATGTACTCACGTAAACAACACAGCTACAAAAACTGGCGCATGTTAGTGGAAATAAAAAATAGCTTAAAAAGTGATTCAAAGGGAATACCTTTAAAACCTCTGTTCGGAAACTTTTGAAACTTTTGCGCAAAGTCGGCCACTCGTCAATACTTGATCCTGATTTTTGGCAGAATATTTCGTGCAAAACTCGATTTTATGATGGCAGTGTCCGAACCAACTCGTGTCCGAAACAACCCCGAGCTATATAAAGGTGATTATGAAAATCACCTTTATTTTTACGTAAAACAAAAAATTATGTTTTTTGAGGTTGAGGTTTATTTTGAGGAGGGAAAGTTCGTGTTTCAATATAAAGGCGTACAACAAAATAATTGATGTCTAGAATGGGGTACTAATTCATGGTGACTATGAAAATCAACTTTATTTGAATTTAAAATAAGAACTTTCATCTAAATTTTCTATCAGTTTCATAACCCTTTCGCAACTGACGAGACCTCACAGTCCCTGTATGTAAAAATCCTTCAAGCATTTCTAAATCGATCACTGCAGTGATAAAATCTATTTCATCGTGCTCCGCCTCATCTGGCCAGTCGATTAATGGGTAACAGGTCAAAGTAGCTTTCAGTGAGAGTTGTTTAACTGACGGTGAAGTTTTGCTGTTTCTTTTTTATCAGCATCAGCTTGTTGGTTACTTTCAGCATCAACTTGTAGTGCAATTAATTCGTCGATGCAAAATGTTGCCAAAGTCCAATACGAGACAAGCGAACAGCACAAAGAAGTTGCAGAGTCGAGGCTTGAACGCGACAACCATGACACTAGCAAACTTCTTTGCTTTCTTCCTGAAAATGCCCCTTTCGCAGAAGACCCGAGCTTCCGAAACATTACTTCTGGAGTTACGGCTGATGAAAAAGTCAACGTTAACACTGCTAGATCCGTCGGACAAGAAATCATGGATAGCATGACAGGGGAAAACGTCAACACGTACACAGTCGAGAAAAAGTTGGTAGCTGTAACGCTTGCCAATAAAGCTGCACTAGATATTAAAGGACAGTCAGTTGTCGTTGATCCAACATTGATGTTTCAGTGGCTGGTGACAATTGCTGGAAATAGTAACCATAATTTGGAGTCATACTTTAAGTATGAATTGTGTTCACTGTCTCCGTTCTTTTTTGAAGCAAACTGATTTCCATGATTAGTCGATAAGCCTGCCATCCCCGATGCGATGCGGCGTCTAGTTGCAGAGCAGCAGCCAAAAACTGAAGACTTCGTCAAAGATTTCATTGACAAGCATATAGTTATCGATGGTGGGGCACTGCTTCAGCGAATCCCTTGGGAAAATAACTCAACTTATGATAGAATCTGCGAGAAGTACGTTGACTACATTGGACGGAAAAACGGGTTGCAAAGGACGTCGGTGGTTTTCGAAGGATATAACCAAGCACCTTCAATCAAAGACATCACCAATTTTAGACATAAAGGGACACGACCGTACCTCCAGATTAACTTTAACAGTAATTATTATTATTATTTTACTACCCATTATTAAACCTACAAAATATTGTAAATGGAGTACAAGAAAAAAAAAAGTAGCATCAAATAACAACAAAATATCCGAAGAAAACTCAACTACAGAAAAACAATATTAAGAACATTCCTACGACAAACAAAAAAGACAAATTTTAAGTTACTGCAACACATACTGAAGAGGGGCTTTGTTCAAACGCCTTTGCAAGTTGAACACGGCGATTCAGGACAACAATAAGCGGTTCGGCTGTACCATACTTCAGAGATGCATTCGAATTCCTTATGCAAGCCGGAAGACAAAGCAGATACTTGCCGTATCTGTAGAAAACAGACCGAATATTGCGGCGATCAGACGAAGTAAATATTTTCCAAGACGGAGATAGGGCTAGCACATGTGGCAAAACCAAAGCATTATACACCCTTGCAAGTAGAAAACGGTTAAAGTGGCACTTCATTGAAACGAGAATTCCATAAGCTCTGCCTGTCTTTACAGCGAACAATGAAACAAGGCAATCGTGGGTTTCTTTAAGATCGCTACAAATTGGAAGGCCGAGGTACATAATCTTAGACGAAGACTTAATCGTATAAATACCGAAAATAACATCAACTGGTACACTATCTTTAACGCGGCTATTAAATACGAGAACTTCACTCTTCTGGGGATTGAAAGAAAGACCTATGATACCATACTCCTTACTCAAAACACGGTTAGTCTCTTCGATGTCTATAAGTGTTCTACTCGCGTTCAAAATGTCGTCGGCATAATCGATCAGCGAAACATTGAGACCTCTAAAGATACATGTAGACTGAACCGGTTCTTGCGATGAAAGAATACTATTATTGAAAAGCGGTGGGGAAGTAAGTGCTCCTTGGCGTATTCCCTTCTCTACGGGTATAAGACTAGAAGATAGGGTTAAAGCATTAACATAAGGTACATTTACACGCGCTTTTAAATTACTATACATATTCCTCATTGCGCGTATAAGAGACTTATCCATGCCACGTTTCCGGGCCGACAACAATATCTGAGGGTGCACACCGGAGTCAAACGCGCGGTTGACATCGTGACCGGCAAAATACAAAGTCTCATTTGAATCATCGGCGTAAATCAACAAATTAGCAATCAAATAATGCGCGTGTTCTCTACTCATTATCTTCTTGAAACCAAATTGGTTATCCGGCGTGTTACATATAGCACTAAGCCTATTTACAACAAGCAATTCAAATAACTTGCACAGTATAGGCGCGACAGTTATCGGGCGGTAAGAAGAACACTGCCCCCCGTCTTTTCCCTTCTTTAATACAGGAGTAATTACCCCCGTGCAGAATAGGTCTAGAACAACCCCAGCATTAAAAATCATTTGGTATAGGAGACAAAGGTGCTCGACAAGGTTCTGACTTCCCGCTTGCAGATGCAATCCGCACAGGTTATCTACTCCCCTCGACAACTTCTTCTTCAGTTTCGAGAATGCCTCACTGACTGACGAATTAGAAACAACAAAACCAACTTCCCATTCCCGTTTCGCAAGACTCGCATCGAGCTCAATAGAAAATTTATTTTCCAAATCACCATTAGGCGATAAGTACTCGTGTGTAAAATGTTTAGCCGACTCACTCACTGGGCAGAACATCATCTGATTCTTTACGTTTCTTCTTTTTTAGGAATTTCCACATGCGATCGAGTTCTTGCTTTATACATTTGCTACAACATTCAATAATCATAGCACGATGTCTAGCGAGGGTTTTTGCGAATCTTCGCTTAGTATATAATCGGAGGGAGTTCACTATACCATGCCTTGGTCGGTCATTATCTATTCACATTCTTAACCAGAATTTCGCGTCCGCACACGCATTTACAAGATCCGAATTATCGGACCAGTGGGGTATTTCCGAGCCAATCCGAACACGACAAATCGGTTATGCAGCCTTTTCCGCACACTGCAAGGCATGAACTATTTCGCTACAGTATATATTGATCAGTACTTGTTTATCACTTGCTGCAACTGAAGAAGATTTATGAAGTAGATTGTAAAGGACGCGAATTCTTGCTAAAATAACGAAGATAACCCTGGAAGATAACGGAGATAACCCTTCTTTTCTACAAAGAAAGAAGGGTTCCTAAGCAACTTAAAGAATAAGCAAGCAATCATAGCCATGACCAGGGAGTTCCTGACCAAAGCTGGGTGTCAGGTATACCAGGCAGAAGGTGACGTTGATCTTCTCATTGTTCTAACTGCAGTTCGATCTGCTTCTTTTATGCCTACTGTCCTACTGTGTTGGAGACGACACAGATCTGCATATACTCCTGTGTTATCACGCACAGACAGGTAGCCAAGCGACCTACTTTTACTCTGAGCCTCGAGCTGTAATCTCAAAGAATAAAATATGGGATGTAAATGTAGCGAAATTCAAACTTGGATCTCGTTTATGTAGCACAATCCTATATGTCCACACCTTCTTTGGGTGCGATTCAACTTCTCGTGTCTATGGCATTGGGAAGTCAGCGGGACTACAGCTTCTGATAAAAAACGATAAGTTATACGAATCTACTAAAGTTTTTATGGACCCACTATCCACCAAGCACAAGATTTCA